>NW_027015794.1:0-274514 GCF_036934945.1 Oncorhynchus masou masou
TTTATTTAACCTTTTACCTTCAGACCAGTCTTGTCGGGCTTCTGTGTGTCCACATGTACGTGTTGGTGAGAGACTTACCTTTCTACAGAGGGATCATATTGTTGTGTAGCTAAAAACTGTTCAGATGTTTTATGTGTTTTATTTAACCTTTTACCTTCAGACCAGTCTTGTCGGGCTTCTGTGTGTCCACATGTACGTGTTGGCGAGAGACGTACCTTTCTACAGAGGGATCATATTGTTGTGTCGCTAAAAACTGTTCAGATGTTTTATGTGTTTTATTTAACCTTTTACCTTCAGATCTTGTCGGGCTTCTGTGTGTCCACATGTACGTGTTGGTGAGAGACTTACCTTTCTACAGAGGGATCATATTGTTGTGTCGCTAAAAACTGTTCAGATGTTTTATGTGTTTTATTTAACCTTTTACCTTCAGATCTTGTCGGGCTTCTGTGTGTCCACATGTACGTGTTGGTGAGAGACTTACCTTTCTACAGAGGGATCATATTGTTGTGTAGCTAAAAACTGTTCAGATGTTTTATGTGTTTTATTTAACCTTTTACCTTCAGATCTTGTCGGGCTTCTGTGTGTCCACATGTACGTGTTGGCGAGAGACGTACCTTTCTACAGAGGGATCATATTGTTGTGTAGCTAAAAACTGTTCAGATGTTTTATGTGTTTTATTTAACCTTTTACCTTCAGATCTTGTTGGGCTTCTGTGTGTCCACATGTACGTGTTGGTGAGAGACTTACCTTTCTACAGAGGGATCATATTGTTGTGTCGCTAAAAACTGTTCAGATGTTTTATGTGTTTTATTTAACCTTTTACCTTCAGATCTTGTTGGGCTTCTGTGTGTCCACATGTACGTGTTGGTGAGAGACTTACCTTTCTACAGAGGGATCATATTGTTGTGTCGCTAAAAACTGTTCAGATGTTTTATGTGTTTTATTTAACCTTTTACCTTCAGATCTTGTTGGGCTTCTGTGTGTCCACATGTACGTGTTGGTGAGAGACGTACCTTTCTACAGAGGGATCATATTGTTGTGTCGCTAAAAACTGTTCAGATGTTTTTTGTGTTTTATTTAACCTTTTACCTTCAGACCAGTCTTGTCGGGCTTCTGTGTGTCCACATGTACGTGTTGGTGAGAGACGTACCTTTCTACAGAGGGATCATATTGTTGTGTCGCTAAAAACTGTTCAGATGTTTTTTGTGAAAAGACTGATTTTCAGGATGTCTCATGGTCTGACAAACCCTGATGTTTCTCTATCACTTTTCACCGCAGTTTAAACAGACAGATTTCTTTATATATTTATTTAAAAGTCAGTTAAGAACTTTTCTTATTTACAATGCCGCCCCCCTGCCACCTGCCGCCCGCCCCCCTGCCGCCTACTTGTAAATGGTGGGTTTTGTATTATGCTAATTCGTTTTCAGCTCTAGGCGGTTAACCTGTCTCCTCCCCTTCATCTGATTGGACTGGATTTAACAAATAACATCAATAAGGATAATATCTTTAACCTGTCTCCTCCCCTTTCATCTGCACTAACACTCATTGACAGGCTGTTGATTTGCGACAGTGACGCAAACATTAGATTAAAGCAGGACATTTAAACGAGCCTTACAATTATAATCAGAAAGTAGTGTTAAATGCACTCATAAACGGCAGGTAGCCTTGTGGTTAGAGCATTGGGCCAGTAACCGAAAGGTTGCTAGATCGAATCCCTGAGCGAACAAGGTAGAAATCTGTTGTTCTGCCCTTGAACACGGTTAACCCACTGTTCTGAAGTTGTTCTTAACTGAATTTCCTAGTTTACATCCCTGTTCGTGAGCATTTCTCCTTTGCAAAGATAATCCATCCAGGTGTGGCTTATCAAAAAGCTGATTAAACAACATGATCCTTACACAGGTGCACCTTGTGCTGGGGACAATAAATGGCCACACAAAAATATGTCTGAAGTTTTGAAGGAGCATACAATTGGCATGCTGACTACAGGAATGTCCACCTGTGCTGTTGCCAGATAATTGAATCTTAATTTCTCTACCATAAGCCGCCTTCAAGACACACATAGCCAGACAGCATCGGCATAATTTATCGTTCAGCTTTGTCTCCTGAACTATGTTATTTTCTCAAACTCAGAACCATAAACCAATCCTCCATATCAACAGGCATATATCAAATCCATCCTATCTTGACAAGATCACAGAGACACACTGACTGGCACACAGACATTGTGGAGCCAAGAGATACACGCTTGACCTCTCCCCTCTCTCCGGCCCAAATAACTTAGTCTTGACAGAGAACAGATACTGCAACCCTGCCACAGTATTATACAAACACATTCTGATGAGAAGTAACTTACAAACATATGATGAATATAAAACATCTTACCTATGTTACCTACTAATCCTGATTATTCCCCAACAGCTCCACGCAGAGCTTATTATATCAATTGTTGCATGTTGCATTTACAGTTTATAGTTTCTGTTCAGTATAAAATCTTCACTCACCTTTTTTGCTCCACGCAGAGCTTATTATATCATTATATTCATAACTTGCAGTTTCCTCATTAGCAGGGAGGGGCCTATATTGTTGGCTAAAAGTCTGCTTAGGGTTTCAGCAACTGTAATAACTTATGAATGCTAACGCTCCTTGACAAGCTAGTAGCAAAGCTAGCCAAAGAGCATTTTACAGGTTGAAGTTGAAGTGTTTTTTTTAAAAGTATAAATCAATCAAAGTACAAAAAAATGTTGCTCCATGCAGATTTACTTCATCCTTAACTAGGTTTCTGTATTGGCAGGGACGACTTTCTGCAAGCAAATTGCGTGCACATCGCCCCCTTGTGCGGCAATTTTAGCAAACACAGAAAGGTGCCTATATTCTAGCCTAGAATCATCAATTTTACTACAAAAGTGAAAAAATAAGACTAAATACGACTGTTGTTGATCACTGACTCATATTAAGCCAATTCTCAAATAAGTTCATAAAAGCTTTCAAACATTCATTAAGAACGTAAATTGTTGTTCAACATCATGGGCATCACAATTTTTTTGCTAAAAGAAACAGTTGACTTCTACTGTTGTGAGCCTTTAATCATCTTTGTCGTTCACACAGGAGAGATACGGGACTATCGTAGATCCTCTGGGGAGCCTCAACAACATCACGAAGCTGACGAGGCAGAGAAGAGTCTCTCCACATCAGAACATCTCAATAAACACCAGCGAAAACCCACAGGGAAGAAACTTCACCGCTGCTCTGACTGTGGGAAGAGTTACTCAAGATCAGATTCACTACAACTTCACCTGAGAATTCACACAGGAGAGAATTCTCACTGCTGCTCTGACTGTGGGAAGAGATTCACCTCTTCAGCAGACCTTAAAAAACATTTGAGAATCCACACAGGAGAGAAACCTTACAGCTGTGATCAATGTGGGAAGAGTTTTACACGTACAAGTAATCTGAAAACACACCAGAGAACACACACCGCAGAGAAACCCTATAGCTGTGATCAATGTGGGAAGAGTTTTTCTTCGTCTAGCCATCTGACTACACACCAGAGAACACACACAGGAGAGAAACCTCACCACTGCTTTGACTGTGGAAAGGGTTACTCAAGATCAGATTCACTGAAAGTGCACCAGAGAATTCACACTGGAGAGAAACCTTATAGCTGTTATCAATGTGGGAAGAGTTGTAATAACACGAACAGCCTGAAAACACACCAGAGAATTCACACTGGAGAAAAACCTTATAATTGTGATCAGTGTGGGAAGAGTTTTAATGATACAAGCAGCCTGAAAACACACCAGAGAATTCACACTGGAGATAAACCTTATAGCTGCTCTGACTGTGGGAAGACCTTTTCAAAATCATCTACATTGCAATCACACCAGAGAATTCACACTGGAGAGAAACCTTATAGCTGCTCTGACTGTGGGAAGACCTTTTCAAAATTATATACATTACAATCACACCAGAGAATACACACAGGAGAGAAACCTTACAGCTGTGATCAATGTGCAAAGAGTTTTGTTACATCTAGCCATCTGACTATACACCAGAGAACACACACAGGAGAGAAGCCTTATATCTGTGATCAATGTGGGAAGAGATACTCTGGTAAAAGAGCTCTGATTAAACATCAGAAAATACATGAAGGAGTTGTTTCATGATATCAATGAAATTATGTCACAATGTAGAATGTTTTAACATTGTAGTAGGAGAATTCTAATGATGTCACAATGTAGAACCCTAAACGTTTGTCCCCTGTTCTATTGATTTCAGCATGATATGGATATTATCCTCAGCAGGGGAAAAATCCAGGTTCTGAAAGAGTCCTATTTATGTGATTTAACAAAACAAAAGTGTTGCATTAGCGACCCACTTGAATGAAAATGCAACAATTCAAAATGTAGCTAGCTGTCTACAAATTGTCCTCTAACCAGTGATGTACACATTATTCCCAGATTCCGTGTGCTTTTTGAGCTGTTAGTTTTAACAGGACGTGCAACCTCTTCTCCCCCCTCTCGTGCAATTTATTTCCAAGTGATATCAATATGAGTGATGACGAATAAGTGTTGCATTTCTCTTCGTTTTAGGGACCACTAAATGTAAATGCATCACTCCAACATGTAGCTGACTGTCTTCTGCAGGTTGTCGTCTAACCAGTGAGGTAAAAGATATCTCCCATTTCCATTTTTAGTTGCGTTAGTTTCAACAGCAAGAAACAATCTGATTTCCCCCCTGATCTATATCAGTGATTTATTGTTAATTGACAAAACAAGTGTTTTTGGTGTTTGTGCAGTTAATAAGGTGTTTAAAAAATTACAAGTAATATGTTTTTGTTGATAAAACGTTAAAACTGTTTTGACATGGGGCACCTACCCACCTAGTGTCATTGAAAAGAAGACAATGCCCGACGTCCAATCTACGTTCGGTTTTGGTTGAACGTTGAGAAAAAATGTATTTTTCATATCGTTTCAACGACTCCACTGGATCAACCTAATTTTAACATTCTTGAGGTTTATGAACAATTTGATTATCAATCATACATCACTCCTAGTATTTACACATACAGTATTGATTATCAATAATACATCACTCCTAGTATTTATTATCAATAATACATCACTCCTAGTATTTATTATCAATAATACATCACTCCTAGTATTTATTATCAATAATACATCACTCCTAGTATTTATTATCAATAATACATCACTCCTAGTATTTACACACACAGTATTGATTATCAATAATACATCACTCCTAGTATTTACACACACAGTATTGATTATCAATAATACATCACTCCTAGTATTTATTATCAATCATACATCACTCCTAGTATTTATTATCAATAATACATCACTCCTAGTATTTATTATCAATCATACATCACTCCTAGTATTTACACACACCGTATTGATTATCAATAATACATCACTCCTAGTATTTACACACACAGTATTGATTATCAATAATACATCATTCCTAGTATTTACACACACAGTATTGATTATCAATAATACATCACTCCTAGTATTTACACACACAGTATTGATTATCAATAATACATCACTCCTAGTATTTATTATCAATCATACATCACTCCTAGTATTTATTATCAATAATACATCACTCCTAGTATTTATTATCAATCATACATCACTCCTAGTATTTACACACACCGTATTGATTATCAATAATACATCACTCCTAGTATTTACACACACAGTATTGATTATCAATAACACATCACTCCTAGTATTTACACACACAGTATTGATTATCAATAATACATCACTCCTAGTATTTACACACACAGTATTTCTTGACAACATTCAATTGCTAATTGTCTTTATTAATTCTATTGCCAAAACATATTACCAAAGGGATGTACATTCGGTTTTGATATTTCATAATACAAAAAATGTAATGTAACATTTAGTAATCATAATTATTTATGTAACTAACTTACAATTTATTTTTGTATAATTATATTGTTTACTAACAATGTCGTAAAATCAAGCTTATAGTTTGTGCCAGGAGTCATTACATCCTATTCTTACTATTTTAATCAATGGTCTTTCTTAGAATGATCATTCGTCTTTCATTGTTTTGTTATTCTTTGTTTGTTGTGTAGTAAATATTTCAGTTTTTATTTTCATTGCTTTATTCTTTTCCTGTGAAGCGCATTGCGTTGAATCCATGTCTGAAATGTTCTGTATAAATACAGTTTGATTTGATTTGAAGTTTGAAGAAGTTACAGGTCTGTGAGAGCCAGAAATCTTGCTTGTTTGTCGGTGACCAAATAGTTATTTTCCACCATAATTTGCAAATAAATTCATTAAAAATCCTACAATGTGATTTTCTGTATTTTTTTTCTCATTTTGTCTGTCATAGTTTAAGTGTACCTATGATGAAAATTACAGGCCTCATCTTTTTAAGTGGGAGAACTTGCACAATTGGTGGCTGACTAAATACTTTTTTTGCCCCACTGTATGTCCTGTCTAGGTCGGTGATAGGGTAGAATATTGAATCAGAGGTGATATATATGTCCTGTCTAGATCGGTGATAGGGTAGAATATTGAATCAGAGGTGATATGATATATATGTCCTGTCTAGGTCGGTGATAGGGTAGAATATTGAATCAGAGGTGATATGATATATGTCCTGTCTAGGTTGGTGATAGGGTAGAATATTGAATCAGAGGTGATATATATGTCCTGTCTAGGTCGGTGATAGGGTAGAATATTGAATCAGAGGTGATATGATATATGTCCTGTCTAGGTCGGTGATAGGGTAGAATATTGAATCAGAGGTGATATATATGTCCTGTCTAGGTCGGTGATAGGGTAGAATATTGAATTAGAGGTGATATGGGATATGATATTTCTCCTGTCTAGGTCGGTGATAGGGTAGAATATTGAATCAGAGGTGATATATATGTCCTGTCTAGGTCGGTGATAGTGTAGAATATTGAATCAGAGGTGATATATATGTCCTGTCTAGATCGGTGATAGTGTAGAATATTGAATCAGAGGTGATATACAGTGCCTTGCGAAAGTATTTGGCCCCCTTGAACTTTGCGACCTTTTGCCACATTTCAGGCTTCAAACATGAAGATATAAAACTGTATTTTTTTGTGAAGAATCAACAACAAGTGGGACACAATCATGAAGTGGAACAACATTTATTGGATATTTCAAACTTTTTTAACAAATCAAAAACTGAAAAATTGGGCGTGCAAAATTATTCAGCCCCTTTACTTTCAGTGCAGCAAACTCTCTCCAGAAGTTCAGTGAGGATCTCTGAATGATCCAATGTTGACCTAAATGACTAATGATGCGCCCGGCCCGCCACAGGAGTCGCTGGTGCGCGATGAGACAATCCTACTGGCCAAACCCTCCCTAACCCGGACGACGCTAGGCCAATTGTGCGTCGCCCCACGGACCTCCCGGTCGCGGCCGTTTACGACAGAGTACTCATAAAATGTGCATGTTGCTTGGGAACGGACCGACGTTAGTCTGGTGTCTCGCCTCAGACCTACCATGGGTTACCCTACCAGTAGGTCTTGTAAACTACAGACAATATAGCTCTGAGGGTTCTCAACACACACAAGCCTCTACACCGCATTCAAGGTCTCGGTCCAGGTAGAGGGGAACAGGGAACTATTTACAATAAAAACATCCGACCATCACAGCCAGTGGCTCAGTGTCCTTCAATTCTCCCCTTAGTGTCCTTCAAATCTCCCCCTTAGTGTCCTTCACCTCTCCCCCTTAGTGTCCTTCACCTCTCCCTCTTAGTGTCCTTCACCTCTCCCCCTTAGCGTCCTTCATTTCCTCCAGCCACTGGGCCACGGTCTTACCCCCTTAGCTTCCTTCATTTCCTCCAGCCACTGGGCCACGGTCTTACCCCCTTAGCGTCCTTCATTTCCTCCAGCCACTGGGCCACGGTCTTACCCCCTTAGCGTCCTTCATTTCCTCCAGCCACTGGGCCACGGTCTTACCCCCTTAGCGTCCTTCACTTCCTCCAGCCACTGGGCCACGGTCTTACCCCCTTAGCGTCCTTCATTTCCTCCAGCCACTGGGCCACGGTCTTACCCCCTTAGCGTCCTTCATTTCCTCCAGCCACTGGGCCACGGTCTTACCCCCTTATACGTCCTTCATTTCCTCCAGCCACTGGGCCACGGTCTTACCCCCTTAGCGTCCTTCATTTCCTCCAGCCACTGGGCCACGGTCTTACCCCCCGCAGCAACAGAGCAGAACCCCACGCTGCCGAAACGGCTGTGCCCCGTCTCCCGTTGCTTCGGCAACCCACATTTGGAGCAGACGTACTGCTCGCGTTGCCTTCTCTTCCCAGATGTCCCCTTCTCTTTGTCCTCCGCCATCCTCTTCCTCCTCCACGCCGTTGTCCTTGGCACCGGAGGAGGTGAAGAGGAGCCCGTCTGTGGTCCTTGGGCTTGCAGGGCTTGGGAGGGGCCGGGAAGTGCGGGGGATTGTTGCTCCAGGTGGGCCTTCCTTGCTGGGTGGTCTGGCGTGGGACTGGTGGGGGCGGCGTAGGGAAAGGGAAGAGTGCCTGGATTCCCTCCCGCTGGTAGTGGAGGGAGGGGCTGGGCTGCAGGGAGGGGCGGGGCTGCAGGGAGGGGCGGGGCTTGGCTGCAGGGATGGGCTTGGCGGTGACGCTGGGGGCAGCAGCGAGCCCAATCCCTGCTGCAGCACCATCCTTTCCCTCTCCCTCTGACGCCGGGAGAACCTGAAACAGGGAGAGAAAACAAACACAAAGCTGTCACTCAGATTGTCATTAGTCACAAGGCTTTACGTAACAAGTCTTCCAACAAGTCGTCCATAAGTTAATGTCTTACCACTGACTGATGGTCCTTTGATTCAGCTCAGAGAGCTGAAGGTTGGTCTGGGCTGTTCAGCCTCCCTGATGGCCACGTCGTCTGCCAGAATGAGCGCCCACCTGCTCTTCTTGACGCCGGCAGACTGCGTGGCGTTGGGATGGATTTGGCAGAGCTGACTGCAAATGGCCTCCACCAAACGGCTGGTGCCCGGCCAATTTGCAGGGCCCGAGTTGAGTCCGACAAGGCAACTGAAACAGAGGAGATAAATAAGTAGAGAACATTAAAAAAAATAATGATAGCCATCGCCTGACCTTCATTTAATGTAATGTAGAGGCAGGCAATATAATAGTCAGGACATGATCACTAACGACATACCATTGGAGAGAGTCTTTTCCTAGGAGAATGGACGACTTCCCCTTCTTTGCCTTGAACCGCCCCTGAACGATCCTCTCCTGGTGTCGGGCCGGGTCGATCAAGCGCCGCTTGTCTAAGTCTGGCAGCGCCAGCCACAGCGCCACCAGACCGTCTACCCTGCGGTCCGACAGCCCCTGACGGTTCCTCACCCCCACCAAGGCCCTGGCAAGCCGACAGACATGCTGGTAGCCAGGCAGTCTATCAGGGCCTTTTGTCTCCCCCTGAAGATAAAGAGACATGGAAGAATCGATGAGGACGATGTCACACACATTTAGAGGTAACACATAAGATTCTTCTACAAAAGGAAATAGGAGATGTTAATTTATATTGTGTAACTGATGGAATCTGTTAAATGTACCGTGTGTCAAGTTAAACTGTAGTTTGTTTTGTTATCCTGTTTAGTGAATGATTACTGTGAGTATTAATGGAGTTTAGGCCATGAAAACTGTGTGTATGCTAATTTAGAAACCATGACCCAATCAGAGACCAGGGCCCAGAAGATGGTTCGCTAAACAAAGAGAGGACCAAGGACATTCCACAGGGGGGAGACGTTGGGGTCATAGAATGTAAAGCTGGGAAGGTGACGCCTACAAGGGAAGAGTGTAAGACGTGCTGTGAGCTTTCTAAGTGTTTGCACTCAGCTGATGGCTGATCCGTTTATTTATTATTATTAAACACCGTACGGCGCCGACTGTGAAGGGCAATCTCCTTTCTGCCGTATTAAACACCCAAAACTTGTCTTGAGTTTGTCTCAATTCCTTATTTCAGAGGTTGCAATAACATTTTTCTTTTTAACAACGCAAAAAGGTCAATTATAATCACCTCTGAATCAGAGGAGTGGTCAGGGTGAGGAGAACCGTGTCGATCAGGGGCCTTAGGAGCGGGTTCGTTTTCAGGGGCGGTGAGACTGGATGGCCCAGACCTGGGTGCTTCAACGGGTTCCCCTGACAGAGGTGCCGCTGAGCTGGAGGACGGGCCGCTCATAGGAGGGACATGAGGGATGTGGACTGTCGGGTCCACATCCTCCTCCTGAAAGCCCTCGTCCTCCTCGTCGAGCTGCTCGACGGCGGCTGCCTCTTCCGGAAGGTCAGGGTTCGCGCTGACATCCTGCAGCACTCTGCCAGTCTGCGAGTACAGGTACTCCACTCCGAGGAGTTCCCCTATTAAAAGCAACAAAAAAATCAGAGTGCATTCAAAAGCAGAGTAGAGAAGTGTTAATGGAATGGAATTATTGATGTAAAAGTTCATTCTCTTCCTCGACTTACCCGTGTACTTGCTAGGCTTGGAGTCGTCCTGAACCTGTTCCTTGCCAAGCACCCTTTGGCTGCTGAGGTTAAGGATGTGCTGCAGGTGGCCACTGTAACAGAGCAGGGGCTGCCTGTTCTTTCCCTCCACTGCTGCTTGCGCATGGTCCTCGTTCCACCTCACCAGTCCATCCAACAGGAATGCCTGGAAATGCATTGCATTTGCCCCGGTACCTGAGAGAACAATGCACGATTAGGGTGGGAGAGCTGTTGCTGTTAACATTAAACATTACTTTAAGCTCCACAATGACAATTACCTGATGAACCGGTTGAGGTGGAGGTGGAATGACTCCAAGGATGTGGAGCCCCGTGCGCAGCGAGAAACGGGCAACATCACGCCGCCCTTGGTGATTTTGCCAGTCTCGGTGTACAGCTGTACACCGGGTGGGTCCTGTATGCAGTGGAGGTGGCGCCTCTGCTCTTTCCAGATGGCCTGGATGCGGATGGAGTCTAGCAACGGGATGCCCAGGGTGTCGAACCCTGACCTCTCGCCGTTGAAGGTCTCGAGGAGGTCAAGGAGAAGGACTTCGGTCGCCGCAGCTCCACGCGTACGACGCCGACAGTGAAGCGCCATCTCCTTCCTGCCGATCCGCCTCGGTGAGGCCGACCATCCCGTGCTCCCCCCGGTGAGCTGGGGGGGCGCCACCCCTGCCAGCCGGTACCGTTCCATGAGACCAGCCGCCATGGGGACCAGGCCCTCGCCCTCACCGGCAGTGAGGACACTGACGAGGACCTGCCCATGCTCGTTACCGACGTTGGTAACCCAGGCGGCTGTGTCTGCAAGCTTTTTAGTCACCTGGAGACAGACACACAAACACAGAAAGGTCAAGACATTATTTAAAGATAGATATAAAAAAGATCTGATATGACTTATCTCTAACTCACCTTCTTGGTAGAGTCCATCTTTAAGATGGACCCGAAGATGGAGGTGACCCTGGCCTTCACCTCGTCCAGCCGCGACAGCACGTCACGGCTGTAGACCGTCAGCAGCAAGACGGGTGAGGGCACCGGGGGCATCTCCGGCGGATCGGTGAACTGCTGCCCAATGCCCAAGGCCAGAAACTGCTCGCACTCCCCGAGGTACCGTATACAACTCCGCTACCAGGACTCGCTGTGACTTTCACACAACTTTCTGTAGGTCTGTTTCACACTGTTCCCCAAAGGGCGCAACCTCAGCCTCCTCACAACCCGCAGGTCACAGGACAGCCTAGAGGAGAGAGAAAGAGAGAGATAAATCATATGAATGACATGCATTAATTTGACTTCATTACTAATGAACAAAATTCTTGTGAACTTACTTGTATGTCAATATTGCTGGAAACTGGCAGCGATGCCGAGCGTCCAGCTGACTGACAAGGTCCCGTGACCACCCAGCGACCTTCTTCTTACACCGACCGCATTCCAGGTACTCAGTGGCCATGAGATACCAGCGGTCGATGTCCAAGACCCTCCGGATGGTCTTGTAGAGCCCAGCCTCGCAGAGTGTGCCTCTGCACCCAGACTGGGGGCATGCCAGCCTGTATGCCCATATACGCACGGGCATCCAAAGGAACAGCTGACATGCGAAGAAGGGGTCGGGGGATGCGGGCGGATGATTGTAGATCGGCCGCGGTTGGGGAGGCGTCCACCACGTGACCAGGTCAGTGGCGAGTGTCGACCTCCCAAAGCTGTTCCTGGTGAACAGCGTGCGTCCGATCCACCGCTGCTGCTCCTTGGTGAGAGATGAATGCCAACTCTCTGGAAGCAGCAGCTGAGTGAGAGGAGAGAGTGACGGGGGAGGAGGGATGACGATGTTTCAGAGAAACGGACAGGGAGAGAGGACGCAGGAGACAAGACAACTGTGCAGAATGGCATACTGTTTACTATCTTAACTGTGTGGTGTCAGTACAGTCGATGAATTTACCTCAGCACTTTCTGAGGCGGGCCTTGGGGGCAGGAAGGACTGCCGGGGCAAATCCTCCTCTTCGCTCCGCCCCAGTAGGGCAGGAACCGGGGCAGGTACCGGGGTCGGGACTTGGTCAGTTGGAGACCGAGGGAGTTGGAGACCGATCAGTTGGAGACCGAGGGAGTTGGAGACCGATCAGTTGGAGACCGAGGGAGTTGGAGACCGATCAGTTGGAGACCGAGGGAGTTGGAGACCGATCAGTTGGAGACTGAGGGAGTTGGAGACCGATCAGTTGGAGACCGAGGGAGTTGGAGACCGATCAGTTGGAGACCGAGGGAGTTGGAGACCGATCAGTTGGAGACCGATCAGTTGGAGACCGAGGGAGTTGGAGACCGAGGGAGTTGGAGACCGAGGGAGTTGGAGACCGAGGGAGTTGGAGACCGATCAGTTGGAGACCGATCAGTTGGAGACCGAGGGAGCGATGGGGGGAGCTGCAGGGCGACGGCTTTTGCAGTGACACAGAAATAAGTTGAATGAATAAATAAAATAAATAAATGCATGCATGCATGAAGACATATCACAAATTTAGATTACATTGATTAAATTAATTGCACATTACAACATGCCCACATCAATATCAATAATTGATACGATGTGACAAAATAATGAAATGAGGGTTGGTCAAGTTTTAGAGTAAAACTGAAATGAAATTAGTGATTAAAATGGAAAAGAGAAACTCATGATTACGCAAAATACATGGATGACAGCTACATAAAGGATGACAGCTACATAAAGGATGACAGCTACATGGAGGATGACAGCTACATGGAGGATGACAGCTACATGGAGGATGACAGCTACATGGAGGATGACAGCTACATGGAGGATGACAGCTACATACAGTATGACAGCTACATGGAGGATGACAGCTACATGGAGGATGACAGCGACATGGAGGATGACAGCGACATGGAGGATGACAGCTACATACATGGATGACAGCTACATGGAGGATGCCAGCTACATGGAGGATGACAGCTACATGGAGGATGACAGCTACATGGAGGATGACAGCTACATGGAGGATGACAGCTACATGGAGGATGACAGCTACATGGAGGATGACAGCTACATACGGTATGACTGCTACATACAGTATGACAGCTCCATGGAGGATGACAGCTACATGGAGGATGACAGCTACATGGAGGATGACAGCTACATGGAGGATGACAGCTACATACAGTATGACAGCTAAATGGAGGATGACAGCTACATACAGTATGACAGCTACATGGAGGATGACAGCTACATACAGTATGACAGCTAAATGGAGGATGACAGCTACATACAGTATGACAGCTACATGGAGGATGACAGCTACATGGAGGATGACAGCTACATGGAGGATGATAGCTACATGGAGGATGACAGCTACATACATGGATGATAGCTACATACATGGATGATAGCCACATGGAGGATGACAGCTACATGGAGGATGACAGCTACATGGAGGATGACAGCTACATGCAGGATGACAGCTACATGGAGGATGACAGCTACATGGAGGATGACAGCTACATAAAGGATGACAGCTACATGGAGGATGACAGCTACATGGAGGATGACAGCTACATGGAGGATGACAGCTACATAAAGGATGACAGCTACATGGAGGATGACAGCTACATGGAGGATGACAGCTACATGGAGGATGACAGCTACATGGAGGATGACAGCTACATACAGTATGACAGCTAAATGGAGGATGACAGCTACATACAGTATGACAGCTACATGGAGGATGACAGCTACATACATGGATGATAGCTACATGGAGGATGACAGCTACATGGAGGATAACAGCTACATGGAGGATGACAGCTACATGGAGGATGACAGCTACATGGAGGATGACATCTACATGGAGGATGACAGCTACATACAGTATGACAGCTAAATGGAGGATGACAGCTACATACAGTATGACAGCTACATGGAGGATGACAGCTACATGGAGGATGACAGCTACATGGAGGATGACAGCTACATACATGGATGATAGCTACATGGAGGATGACAGCTACATGGAGGATAACAGCTACATGGAGGATGACAGCTACATGGAGGATGACAGCTACATGGAGGATGACAGCTACAGTGACAAGGTAATATAACCAAGGTTGCCAGGTGCACGGTGTTTCCTCCGACACATAGGTGCGTCTGGCTTCCGGGTTGGATGAGCGCTGTGTTAAGAAGCAGTGTGGCTTGGTTGGGTTGTGTATCGGAGGACACATGACGTTCAACCTTCGTCTCTCACGTACGGAAGTTGTTGCGATGAGACAAGATAGTAGCTACTAAACAATTGGACACCACGAAAAAGGAGTAAAATTCAACAACAAAAAATAAATAATAATAATACATGAATAACTTACTTTTTTTTAACCACGAAATTGGGTAAAAAAATATTTAAATACCACGTGTCTATGTCAGCAGCTACTTTGACCAGCTGTGTGTCCGAATGATTACTTTATATGCAGTTCAATTCAGTTTACAAAGAAAGACATGTTTGCCCCAATGACCATCAGGTTGTCACATATAACAGAATGCATTCAACTACATACACTTCAAACGCATAAAGCATGCGATCAAAAAACTAAAGTAAATAGTCAATTAAATAGTGTAGAATGACAGCTTTGAGTTCTGCTTTTAGCCCCCCAATCTGCCCTTACCATCAACAATACTTGCCAACATTGGACAATAAATTAGACTACGATCACGAATATCCAACCAACGGCACATCAAAAACTGTAATATCTTATGTTTCACCGAATCGTGGCTGAATAACGACATGGAAAACATTCAGCTAGTGGGATATACGCTGCACCGGCTAGACAGAACAGCCCACTCCGGTAAGATGAGGGGAAATCAATTCTAGATCACCTTTACTCCACACACAGAGACACATACAAAGCATTACCTCGCCCTCCATTTGACAAATCTGACCATAATTCTATCCTGCTTACAAGCAAAAATTTAAGCAGGAAGCACCAGTGACTCGGTCTAAAAAAGTAGTCAAATTAAGCATATGCTGGCCTCCCAGGTGGCGCAGTGGTCTAAGGCACTGCATTGCAGTGTTAGCTGTTTCTCACAATTTATTCTTGTTATTACATTTTTTTTACCCCCTTTTTTCTCCCCAATTTCACGATATCCAATTGGTAGTTACAGTCTTGTCTCATCACTGCAACTCCCGTACAGACTCAGGAGAGGCGAAGGTCGAGAACCATGCATCCTCCGAAACACAACCCAACCTCACTGCTTCTTGACACAATGCACATCCAACCCGGAAGCCAGCCGCACCAATGTGTCAGAGGAAACACCGTACACCTGGCGACCTGGTCAGCGTGCACTGTGCCCGGCCCGCCATAGGAGTTGCTAGTGCTTGATGAGACAAGGATATCCCTGCCGGCCAAACCCTCCCTAACCCGCTGCGCCAATTGTGCGTCGCCCATGGACCTCCCGGTCGTGGCTGCGAACCCAAAATCTCTGGTGGAACAGCTAGCACTGTGATGCAGTGCCTTAGGCCAGAGATTCTGGGTTTGAGCCAAGGCTGTCGCAGCCGGCCGCGACCGGGAGGCCCATGTTTGTTGGCCTCGCTACTGTTATTTTCACTGTCATTTTATTTGTTTATTTCTTACTTAAAAATTGCACTGTTGGTTAGAGCCTGTAAGTAGGCATTTCACTGTAAGGTCTACACCTGTTGTATTTGAATACGTGACAAATAAACTTTGATTTACCACCACGCTGTCTCTCTAAAACAATGATGCGATGATGTAATTAGATTGTTAACTTAGCTAGAACAAGCAGTGTCTGAAAGCAGAAGCATAAACCTTTTCAGTCAGATATTCACCGTTGCCCTACAGAGATGAAATATCCACCAAACACTTTGGATTGAATAACATTATAATATCTACCAAACATTAATAACATTGCTCATGAACATTGATGCTCGTGAGCATCAAAGCTGTAACGATTTCACGCTGGCTTTGGTTAAAGGCAAATACAAACACATACTAGTAGTCATCTCTTCTACTGGAGTAGTAGTAGTAGTATTAGTATTATTATTAGTATTAGCAGTAGTAGTATTAGTATTAATAGTAGTATTAGCAGTAGTAGTATTAGTATTAGCAGTAGTATTAATAGCTGTATTAGTAGTAGCATTAGTAGTATTAGTAACAGTGGTAGTAGTAGTAACAGTAGTAGTATTAGTAGTACTAGTAGTAGTCATCTCTTATACTGTAGTAGTAGTAGTAGTAGTAGTAGTATTAGTAGTAGTATTAGTAGTAGTAGTAACAGTAGTAGTATTAGTAGCTGTATTAGTAGTAGCTTTAGTAGTATTAGTAGTAGTAGTATTAGTAGTACTAGTAACAGTAGTAGTACTAGTAGTAGTATTAGTAGTAGTAGTAATAGTAGTAGTATTAGTAGTAGTAGTAGTACTAGTAGTAGTATTAGTAGCAGTAGTACCAATAGTAGTATTAGTATAAGTAGTAGTAGTATTACTAGTAACAGTAGTAGTACTAGTAACAGTAGTAGTATTAGTATAAGTAGTAGTAGTAGTACTAGTAACAGTAGTAGTACTAGTAACAGTAGTAGTATTAGTATAAGTAGTAGTAGTAGTACTAGTAACAGTAGTTACTTTCACTGCTATGCGGATGATACACAGCTGTACATTTCAATGAAACATGGTGAAGCCCCAAAATTGCCCTCGCTAGAAGCATGTGTTTCAGACATAAGGAAGTGGATGGCAGCAAACTTTCTACTTTTAAACTCGGATAAAACAGAGATGCTTGTTCTAGGTCCCAAGAAACAAAGAGATCTTCTGTTGAATCTGACAATTAATCTTAATGGTTGTACAGTCATCTCAAATAAAACTGTGAAGGACCTCGGCGTTACTCTGGACCCTGATCTCTCTTTTGAAGAACATATCAAGACCATTTCAAGGACAGCTTTTTTCCATCTACGTAACATTGCAAAAATCAGAAACTTTCTGTCCAAAAATGATGCAGAAAAATTAATCCATGCTTTTGTCACTTCTAGGTTAGACTACTGCAATGCTCTACTTTCCGGCTACCCGGATAAAGCACTAAATAAACTTCAGTTAGTGCTAAATACGGCTGCTAGAATCCTGACTAGAACCAAAAAATTTGATCATATTACTCCAGTGCTAGCCTCCCTACACTGGCTTCCTGTCAAAGCAAGGGCTGATTTCAAGGTTTTACTGCTAACCTACAAAGCATTGCATGGGCTTGCTCCTACCTATCTCTCTGATTTGGTCCTGCCGTACATACCTACACGTACGCTACGGTCACAAGACGCAGGCCTCCTAATTGTCCCTAGAATTTCTAAGCAAACAGCTGGAGGCAGGGCTTTCTCCTATAGAGCTCCATTTTTATGGAACGGTCTGCCTACCCATGTCAGAGACGCAAACTCGGTCTCAACCTTTAAGTCTTTACTGAAGACTCATCTCTTCAGTGGGTCATATGATTGAGTGTAGTCTGGCCCAGGAGTGGGAAGGTGAACGGAAAGGCTCTGGAGCAACGAACCACCCTTGCTGTCTCTGCCTGGCCGGTTCCCCTCTTTCCACTGGGATTCTCTGCCTCTAACCCTATTACAGGGGCTGAGTCACTGGCTTGCTGGGGCTCTCTCATGCCGTCCCTGGAGGGGGTGCGTCACCTGAGTGGGTTGATTCACTGATGTGGTCATCCTGTCTGGGTTGGCGCCCCCCCCCCTTGGGTTGTGCCGTGGCGGAGATCTTTGCGGGCTCTACTCAGCTTTGTCTCAGGATGGTAAGTTGGTGGTTGAAGATATCCCTCCAGTGGTGTGGGGGCTGTGCTTTGGCAAAGTGGGTGGGGTTATATCCTTCCTGTTTGGCCCTGTCTGGGGGTGTCCTCGGGTGGGGCCACAGTGTCTCCTGACCCCTCCTGTCTCAGCCTCCAGTATTTATGCTGCAGTAGTTTATGTGTCGGGGGGCTGGGGTCAGTTTGTTATATCTGGAGTACTTCTCCTGTCCAATTCGGTGTCCTGTGTGAATCTAAGTGTGCGTTCTCTAATTCTCTCCTTCTCTCTCTCGGAGGACCTGAGCCCTAGGACCATGCCCCAGGACTACCTGACATGATGACTCCTTGCTGTCCCCAGTCCACCTGGCCGTGCTGCTGCTCCAGTTTCAACTGACCTGAGCCCTAGGACCATGCTCCAGGACTACTTGACATGATGACTCCTTGCTGTCCCCAGTCCACCTGGCCGTGCTGCTGCTCCAGTTTCAACTGTTCTGCCTTATTATTATTCGACCATGCTGGTCATTTATGAACATTTGAACATCTTGGCCATGTTCTGTTATAATCTCTACCCGGCACAGCCAGAAGAGGACTGGCCACCCCACATAGCCTGGTTCCTCTCTAGGTTTCTTCCTAGGTTTTGGCTTTTCTAGGGAGTTTTTCCTAGCCACCGTGCTTCTACACCTGCATTGCTTGCTGTTTGGGGTTTTAGGCTGGGTTTCTGTACAGCACTTTGAGATATCAGCTGATGTACGAAGGGCTATATAAATAAATTTGATTTGATTTGATTTGAACAGTAGTAGTACTAGTAGTAGTATTAGTAGTAATAGTAGTAGTAGTAGTATTAGTAGCAGTAGTACTAATAGTAGTATTAGTATACGTTGTAGTAGTAGTACTAGTATTAGTAGCAGTAGTACTAGTAGTAGTAGTATGAGTAGCAGTAGTACTAGTAGCAGTAGTAATAGTAGTAGTACTAATAGTAGTAGTAGTAGTACTAGTAGTAGTAGTAGTAGTACTAGTAGTAGTAGTCTACACAACGTCATCATCTCCATGGTTCTTCTCTGGTGATCTCTCATTGGCTATTTCTGATCACCGTTCTCAAACTTGTCAGTCCACATCTCACCACTAAAAAAAGCATTGCATATTTTGTGCAGATAAATTCCAAACTGTTTGAAAATATCGGGACGTCTGGGACTGCTCAAAGACGTGATCAGTAGCCCTCAGATTGTGTCTCTGACCAGCTCACATTAAATGAGTGTCGGTGACAGCCGCACACCCTGAGTAGGCAACAACATGGGGATTTTGTCTCCGATCACTAAAACTTGTCAAAGACAGCTGAATCGGGGCCAAAATCATGTAGTGTACAGGCCCCTTCCTGTACTGTGCCATCCCCACAGCCTCAGCAATGGATTAGTCCACTTAAAATATATATATAAAAATGTATATAATTTGCAACTGCTCGACTAAAAAGATGCTGGTCGACCAACAATCGACCAGTCGACTAAATGGGGTCAGAAATCATATCATTATGACATCATAATAGCCATTGACTCCTGATATCAACATTATCGGTTCAACCATGTTGAGGCGATACAGTGTTGATTTACATTGTTTCTAAACATTATAGTAAAAAAAAGCTTATTTGGGGTTCTGATGGGGTACAACAGTTGAACTAAGCTCATGAGGCATGTGTTATAATCTTCAAGAATCAATGGCTATAAATAAATAATTGAAAAGTCAAAATATGGATGTAGCAACTGCAAATTTCCCCTTTAACACCACAATCAGTTCAACAACCGCAGAGTTTGTGCCTCTGTATTTAAGACAGTACTTACTAGTGTTAATCAGGGCACGGATTTTCAAAACCATTTCATGGCTAACTTCATCATCAATAGTGGATGCCTTAAGATGGCTTTGGGGACCCGGTCCCAGATATCCAGTGTCCTCTTCTTCTTCCTCCTTTTTCGATGTAACAGTCATCTCCTCCTCCTCCTCTTTCACTCCAAAAACGCATCCTCTCTTTTACTGTAACATCCTCCTCCTCTTTCACTCTGAACGCATCTTTCTCGTCTTTCACTGAAACGTCTTTCTCTTCTTCTTTCACGGTAACAGCCTCACCATCTACTTGTTTTTGTATTGTAACAGCCTCCTCTTCCTCTTTCACGAGACCCTCTTCCTCCTTCCAGCAGACCGCCTCTTCTTTATCAGGAGGTGAGTAGATTAGTGAACTCATGGTCGGAGATGTTAGCTATCTACTTAACCAGCCCGCTACTATAGCTGACTAATAACAACAGCATAAATATGAAATTAAATCGGATAACTAACTAGACGACAGAATGGGGTTTAAGACACAGTGGCTAATATCCACTAACCCGTATGAAGAGCTTTATTGGTTCGTATATTTTGTTTTGCAAGCTACCGATGTGTCTGACTAACTGTTGCTGCCGTCCACTCAATTATACGTCACACCAGCAGCATCGCCTTAAAGTCGCACATCGCCACCTGCTGACTGGAGTGGGTAACGCAGTTGAGTAAAATGTACATAAGTTCAGCCTCTTGTGAAGACGTGAGCTGCTGTCTGATGAAGAGAAACAGACGTATCTAGCTCCCAAAGGCTGAAATTAGATAATAATATGTTTTAGAGTGCACTGAAAATATTCAGCTGCAATAAGAATTATCTTGATAGTATGAAGTGGTAACTCCATGGACCATTTGTCCAATGTATTGTAGCGACCCGCACAGACAGCTGTGTGTTGTGTTAGGCTAGGAGGTGGTTGTGTTGTACTGACCAGTACCCGGTGTTCGCGGGGTCCGACATGTCAATCAACCTGCTATCTGCCAATCACGGGAATGCCTGGAATGTTCTGATGCCGGGCATTCGGGTGGTTGGCGGAGTGGCGTGGAGGGGGGGTGGAGCATTGGAAGTTAAGACCAGGTTCAGCTTTTTGTTCTCTTTCTCTTACGTCTGGGCTTCCCAAGAGAAGGTCACGATTGGCTTGTGGGTTATCTGTTATCTTTTTGGCGTGTGCTACGGCCCAAACAGTAGCCTGTGTAAAGTTGGTTTAATAAACCGTCAATTCGCAAACTCAAGCCTCTGTCTGGACAATTGCTCATTTATGATCTAGTCAGGTCATTACAATATGAAATTAAATCGGATAACTAACTAGACGACAGAATGGGGTTTAAGACACAGTGGCTAATATCCACTAACCCGTCTGAAGAGCTTTATTGGTTCGTATATTTTGTTTTGCAAGCTACCGATGTGTCTGACTAACTGTTGCTGCCGTCCACTCAATTATACGTCACACCAGCAGCATCGCCTTAAAGTCGCACATCGCCACCTGCTGACTGGAGTGGGTAACGCAGTTGAGTAAAATGTACATAAGTTCAGCCTCTTGTGAAGACGTGAGCTGCTGTCTGATGAAGAGAAACAGACGTATCTAGCTCCCAAAGGCTGAAATTAGATAATAATATGTTTTAGAGTGCACTGAAAATATTCAGCTGCAATAAGAATTATCTTGATAGTATGAAGAGGTAACTCCATGGACCATTTATCCAATGTATTGTAAAGCTAGCCAATGTTACAGTTTGAATAGCCGAGCCAGCTACTGTAAATGTCTTTTTATTTATTTTTATTTTTTAATTAATAATAAAACAATACATAAAGCACATGAGGGAACACAGGCATACATAGACAATCGAGCTAGGGGCGGGGCTGGGGGCGGGGCTAGGGGGTACAATATCAAATTACAATTACACAAGGACCTTAAGGGACATGCATATACTTACAATTCTAACAGCTTTTTTGTTAGTAGAGCATTTAACCGTCTTAAAATACAGTTCAATTTCTTTTTGTAGGGTACGAAAATGTGGTTTTCTGTTTGTACATTTATATTTGTGTATATGAAATTTGGCCAAAAGAATAATGAAATTAATTACATAAAAATTATTCCGCTTATTTCTATTGTATGTAAAGAATCCAAACAGTACATCTCTCCACAATAAATGTGTTCAATTATAAACCTACTGATGTCTTGCCACAGTTTTCTTACATGAATACAATGCATACAATGCCAAAAAAAGATGCAAAACTGTTCATGGGTGGTCATTACAAAAGGAGCAATTTGAGTTGATGTTTTCCTTCAACTTCTTCATATAGTGGTTGGCAGGATAATATTTATGAACAATTTTAAAGAAAACTTCCTTAATTGTGTTAACAAGTAGGTATGTGTGTGGCAACATCCAAACTTTTTTCCAACAGATATTATCAATAAATCCATTCCAATAAGGCATGACATAAGGTAAAGATACAACATCCTGCTGAAACGCTACTGTAAATGTCAATTTGTGTTTCGAGGCTGAAGTTACATCGCAGATAAAAGCAGGTCATTGGCTGCCTCGATCACAAGGGGTCTGTACTGGACTTCTGATTGGTTCCAAGTTTAGGAGTTTGGCAAATTTGCCTGAGCAGACAGACCGAGTGTTAAAATATACTTTTCATTAGAAAATGTTCAAGAATTGAAGGTGACAACAAAAGTTATAGTCATAACAATTGTGTACTGTGATATCTTGCCCACCCCAGTCAGCAGATGACGGTCTGCGACTTTAAGGCGATGCTGCAGGTGTGACGTATAATGTAGTGGACGGAACTCTTATTTCAACAGCAGCAACAGTTAGTCAGACACCTCCATATCTTGCTAGACAACAGAGACGTACCAATAAAGATCTTTAGACGGGTTTGTAGAGCCAGTGTATTTTAAACCCTTTACTGTCGTCTAGTTAGTTATCCGATTTAATTTCATATTTACGGTGTTGTTATTAGTCAGCTAGCTGGCTGGTTAAGTTAGCATTAGCCTAGCTAACATCCGCGACCATGAGTTCACTGAGCTACTCTCCTCCAGCTGAAGAAGAGGCGGTCTGCTGGACGGAGAAAGAAACTCTGGGGCTGAACATTGTCGTCAAAGAGGAGAAGGAAGAGGAGGATGTTACAATACAAAAACAAGTAGAGGGTGGGGCAGTTACAGTGAAAGAAGAAGAGAAAGACGTTTCAGTGAAAGACGAGGAAGACCTGATCAGAGTGAAAGAGGAGGAGGATGTTACAGTAAAAGAAGAGGAGGATGCAGTTTTTGGAGTGAAAGAGGAGGAGGGGGAGATGACTGTCACATCGAAAAAGGAGGATGAAACTGGATATCTGGGCCCGGTTTCCCAAAGTCATCTTAAGGCATCCAATGGTTCAAATGATGAACTTAGCCGTAAGATGGTTTTGAGAAACCATTCCCTGATTAACACTCGTAAGTACTGTCTTAAAAACAGAGGCACAAACTCTGCAGTTGTTGAACTGATGTTTGGTGTTAAAGGGGAACTCGGCAGTTGTTGATATGATGTGTGGTGTTAAAGGGGAACTCTGCAGTTGTTGAACTGATGTTTGGTGTTAAAGGGGAACTCTGCAGTTGTTGAACTGATGTTTGGTGTTAAAGGGGAAATCTGTAGTTTCTACATCCATGTTTGGACTTTTAAATTATTTATTTACAGCCATTGATTCTTGAAGAATATAACACATGCCTCATGAGCTTAGTTCAACTGTTGTACCCCATCATAAAATAAGCTTATTTTTTTACTCCAATGTTTAGAAACAATGTAAATCAACACTGTATAGCCTCAACATGGTTAAAACTATAATGTTGTTATCATGGATGGTCAGTCCTTGCGTCCATAGGTCTGTCTTTGAATTTGAGAGTAGTTACATTTCTCCAGCCACATCCCTCATCTTATTACCAAAACAGTGGTATAATTACAGCTTTGTTATTGTTTAAACTGCATATTGGTTGATTGATGTGTGGCTTTTTAAAATGGGTCAAACTAGGATTTAAACAGCAACAAAATGGCTGCCCAGAGACTTGGTTAACAGCTGAGGGATGGGGGAAGGAGAAGTGTAACCACTTTCAAATTCATAGAGAACGATATTGTAGAAACCTTAACCCAACACCTAGCGACCTCATCAAGAAGTTCAGACATCTTGGCGTAACAGTTATAAGGTGTTGACTTGACAGTCGCTGGACCCAGGTTTGAGTTCAGCTCAGGGCCTCACCCTGAATTCAATACACCATGAATACAAGGACTGGCCATCCATGAGGTCATAATTCAATTTTTAACCAGATTTTGAGGCTATACAGTGTTTGTTCATGAACAAGGGCGTTTAACAGGCTTATGTTTTGGTTTTTGATGGGGGAAATACAGTTGAATCATTTGAGGCATTTATAAGTTCTATTCTTCAAGAATCAATGGCTATTATGATGTCATAATGATATAATGTCTGACCCCATTTAGTCGACTGGTCGATAGGCTGTTGGTCGACCAACATCTTTTTAGTCGAGCAAATTATATATGTTTTTTTATGGCACAAGACACATGTCCTGCACCGTTTCAGTGGACTAATCCATTGTGGAGGCTGTGGGGATGGCACAGTCCAAGGAGGGGTGTGTACCCTACATGATTTTGGCCCCGATTTAGCTGTCTTTGACAAGTTTTTGTGATCGGAGACAAAATCCCAATGTTGTTGCCTACTCAGGGTGTGCGGCTGTCACCGACACTCATTTAATGTGAGCTGGTCAGAGACACAATCTGAGGGCTACTGATCACTTCTTTGAGCAGTCCCAGACGTCCCGATTATTTTAGAACAGGTTGGATTTTAACGGAACATAATCTACAATGTATTTTTAGTGGTGAGATGTGCAATGACATGTTTTGAGAACGGTGATCAGAAATAGCCAATGAGAGCTCACCAGAGAAGAAGCCATGGAGATGATAACATGGTGTAGACCCCCCTAGTAGGAGAGATGACTACTGATATGTGCCTTTTAACCAAAGCCAGTGTGAAATCGTTACAGCTTTGATGTTCACGAGCAACATAATCTACAATGTTATTCAATTCAAAGTGTTTGGATATTTCAACTCTGTAGTGTGATGTTGAATATCTGACTGAAAAGGTTTATGCTTCTGCTTTCAGACACTGCTTGTTCTCGCTAAGGTAACAATCTAATTACATCATCACATCATTGGGCGGCAGGGTAGCCGAGTGGTTAGAGCGTTGGACTTGTAATCGAAAGGTTGCAAGTTCGAATCCCAGAGCTGACAAGTTACAAATCTGTCGTTCTGCCCCTGAACAGGCAGTTAACCAACCCACTGTTCCTAGGCCGTCATTGAAAATAAGAATTTGTTCTTAACTGACGTGCCTAGTAAAATAAAGATGTAAATACACAATTTTTAATTTTACCATCACATCATTGTGTAATTACATCATCACATCATTGTGTAATTGTGAAAGCAGAAGCATAAACCTCATTGTGTAATTACATCATCACACCATTGTGTAATTACATCATCACACCATTGTGTAATTACATCATCACACCATTGTGTAATTACATCATCACACCATTGTGCAATTACATCATCACACCATTGTGCAATTACATCATCACACCATTGTGCAATTACATCATCACACCATTGTGCAATTACATCATCACACCATTGTGCAATTACATCATCACACCATTGTGCAATTACATCATCACACCATTGTGCAATTACATCATCACACCATTGTGTAATTACATCATCACACCATTGTGTAATTACATCATTGTGTAATTACATCATTGTGTAATTACATCATTGTGTAATTACATCAGTGTGTAATTACAACATCACATCAGTGTGTAATTACAACATCACACCAGTGTGTAATTACAACATCACACCAGTGTGTAATTACAACATCACACCAGTGTGTAATTACAACATCACACCATTGTGTAATTACATCATCACACCATTGTGTAATTACATCATCACACCATGGTGTAATTACATCATCACACCATGGTGTAATTACATCATCACACCATGGTGTAATTACATCATCACACCATGGTGTAATTACATCATCACACCATTGTGTAATTACATCATCACACCATTGTGTAATTACATCATCACACCATTGTGTAATTACATCATTACACCATTGTGTAATTACATCATCACGCCATTGTGTAATTACATCATCACACCATTGTGTAATTACATCATCACACCATTGTTTAATCACATCATTGTGTAATTACATCTTCACACCATTGTGTAATTGCATCATCACACCATTGTGTAATTGCATCTTCACACCATTGTGTAATTGCATCTTCACACCATTGTGTAATTGCATCTTCACACCATTGTGTAATTGCATCTTCACACCATTGTGTAATTGCATCTTCACACCATTGTGTAATTGCATCTTCACATCATTGTTTTAGAGAGCGTGGTTGTAAATCAAATCAGTTTATTTGTCACATTCACCACAATGAAATGCTTACTTACAGGCCCTAACCAACAGTGCAGTTCAAGAAGAAATATTTACCAATTCTTAAGTTAAAAAAATAGACAAGTAAAGAAATACATTTTAAAAAACAGTTAAATGACAGTGAAAATAACAGTAGCGAGGGTGGTACTGGTACAGAGTCAATGTGCGGGGGGCACCGGCTAGTCGTGCTAATTGAGGTATTATGTACATGAATGTATAGTTAAAGTGACTATGCATAGACGATAAACAGAGAGTAGCAGCGCCGTAAAAGAGGGGTTGGGGGAGGGGGTGGCGGGTCACAATGCAAATAGTCCGGGTAGCCATTTGATTACCTGTTCAGGAGTCTTATGGCTTGGGGGTAAAATCTGTTGAGAAGCCTAGACTTGGCGCTCTGGTACCGCTTGCCATGCGGTGGTAGAGAGAACAGTCTATCACTGGAGTGGCTGGGGTCTTTGACCATTTTTAGTGTCTTCCTCTGACACCGCCTGGTGTAGAGGTCGTGGATGGCAGGCAGCTTAGCCCCAGTGATGTACTGGGCCATACGCACTACCCTCTGCAGTGCCTTACGGTCAGATGACGAGCAGTTGCCGTACCAGGCAGTGATGCAACCAGTCAGGATGCTCTCGATGGTGCAGCTGCAGAACCTTTTGAGGATCTGGGGACCCATGACAAATATTATCAGTTTCCTGAGGGGGAATAGGTTTTGTTGTGCCATCCTCACGACTGTCTTGATGTGTTTTGACCATTCTAGTTTGTTGGTGATGTGGACACCAAGGAACTTGAAGCTCTCAACCTGCTCCACTACAGTACTACACTACTACAGCCCCGTCGATGAGAATGGGGGCGTCCTCGGTACTCCTTTTCCTGTAGTCCACAATCTCCTTTGTCTTGATTACGTTAGCATAACAGTCCTGTACTTAGCATCTGCTTCATTTGACCACTTATAGACCGAGTCACTGGTGTTTCCTGCTTTAATTTTTGCTTGATAGAATTATGGTCAGATTTACCAAATGTTTGCGTCTCTGTGTGTGGAGTAAATGTGATCTAGAATGTATTTTCCCCCTCTGGTTGTGCATTGAACATGCTGATAGAAATGAGGTAAAGCTGATTTCAGTTTCCCTGCATTAAAGTCCCCGGCCACTATGAGCGCCACCTCTCGGTGAGCAGTTTCCTGTTTGCTTATTTCCTTCTACAGCTGACTCAGTGCGGTCTTACTGCCAGCGTCTGTCTGTGGTGGTAAATAAAGAGACACAATGTTTATGAAAACTCTCTTGGCAAATCGTGTGGTCTACAGCTTATCATGAGATACTCTACTTCAGGCGAGAAAAATCTTGAGACTTCCTTAATATTTCGTGTACCAACAGTTTTTTACAAATATTCACAGACCGCTCCCCCTCATCTTACCGGAGTGTGCAGATTCGGTGAAACAGAAGATATTACAGTTTTTGATGTCCCGTTGGGAGGATATTCATGATCGTAGTCTAATTTATTGTACAATGTTGGCAAGTAATGTTGATGGTAAGGGCAGGTTTCCCTGTCGGCGGATCCTCCCTCTACACCTGCGTCTCTTTCTCTTACCCATGACGGGGATGTTGGCCTTGTCCGGTGTCTAAAGTACATCCTGTGCTTCCTGCTCGTTGTAAAAAAAAATATCTGAGGTGAGCGATCTCTGTCCTGATATCCAGACGCTCTTTGTCTAATCCGAGGTGAGCGATCGCTGTCCTGATATCCAGACGCTCTTTGTCTAATCTGAGGTGAGTGATCTCTGTCCTGATATCCAGACGCTCTTTGTCTAATCCGAGGTGAGTGATCTCTGTCCTGATATCCAGAAGCTCTTTGTCTAATCCGTGGTGAGTGAACACTGTCCTGATATCCAGAAGCTCTTTGTCTAATCCAAGGTGAGTGATCTCTGTCCTGATATCCAGAAGCTCTTTGTCTAATCCGAGGTGAGCGATCGCTGATCCTGATATCCAGAAGCTCTTTGTCTAATCCGAGGTGAGTGATCTCTGTCCTGATATCCAGAAGCTCTTTGTCTAATCCGAGGTGAGTGATCGCTGTCCTGATATCCAGAAGCTCTTTGTCTAATCCGAGGTGAGTGATCTCTGTCCTGATATCCAGAAGCTCTTTGTCTAATCCGAGGTGAGTGATCGCTGTCCTGATATCCAGAAGCTCTTTGTCTAATCCGAGGTGAGCGATCGCTGTCCTGATATCCAGACGCTCTTTGTCTAATCCGAGGTGAGTGATCTCTGTCCTGATATCCAGAAGCTCTTTGTCTAATCCGAGGTGAGTGATCGCTGTCCTGATATCCAGAAGATCTTTGTCTAATCCGAGGTGAGTGATCTCTGTCCTGATGTCCAGAAGCTCTTTGTCTAATCCGAGGTGAGTGATCGCTGTCCTGATATCCAGAAGATCTTTGTCTAATCCGAGGTGAGTGATCTCTGTCCTGATGTCCAGAAGCTCTTTGTCTAATCCGTGGTGAGTGATCGCTGATCCTGATATCCAGACGCTCTGGATGTTTTGTAGTGTACATCCGGTATAAGATGTTCAAGGCATGTCTCTATCCAGACGGCCATCACTGACGGTCGTTTAATGTGAGCTGGTCAGAGACACAATCGCTCTCTCTTCCCCAATTAGTGCGCATTCATTGTTTCCTCATTTCAATGTGTGAATTGTTTGCCTTTCAATTGTTAGATGTCTCACTGTTTGACAAACATTGCTGCAGCTCTTTCACCCCAGCTTAAACAGACACATTTTTATGGGGGGGGTTGTATTATGCTCATTCATTTTCAGGGGGTGCAGACATCAACTCTAGGGGGTTAACCTGTCTCCCCCTCATCTACACTGATTGCATTGGATTAAACAAGTGACATCAATAAGGATCATATCTTTAACCTGGATTCACCTGGTCAGTCTGTCATGGAAAGAGCAGGTGTTCATAATGTTTTGTGCATTCAGTATATAAAGTCTTCTGTCCCTGTAAGTTCACATGTGGAACTGCATGAAAATGTGTTTTTACGTTAGTTTCCAGTCATTTAAAAATGTGATCTCAATGTCCCACATTGTCCTCTTTATTAACATAAAGACTCATATACAGTATAGTATTAGTTTAAAACCAAAATGGACCAATCCTGGATCGCCCCCTGTATTAACAACCACTGAAATAGGAGAGACTTTGTCCCCTCTCTGTTTGTCTGCTCAACCATAACACCCCATGTAGCCCATGGCAACCTGATGACTCAGAGTCACGTCATAAACAAGTAGAATGACCACCTTGGGAGAAACAACTGATATTCACCATCTGGGACCATTCAACAGTCTAGATTTACCAGGTTATTACTAAATAAACTGTTCACCATCTGGGACCATTCAACAGTCTAGATTTACCAGGTTATTACTAAATAAACTGTTCACCATCTGGGACCATTCAACAGTCTAGATTTACCAGGTTATTATTAAATAAACTGTTCACCATCTGGGACCATTCAACAGTCTAGATTTACCAGGTTATTACTAAATAAACTGTTCACCATCTGGGACCATTCAACAGTCTAGATTTACCAGGTTATTATTAAATAAACTGTTCACCATCTGGGACCATTCAACAGTCTAGATTTACCAGGTTATTACTAAATAAACTGTTCACCATCTGGGACCATTCAACAGTCTAGATTTACCAGGTTATTACTACTAAATAAACTGTTCACCATCTGGGACCATTCAACAGCCTAGATTTACCAGGTTATTACTAAATAAACTGTTCACCATCTGGGACCATTCAACAGTCTAGATTTACCAGGTTATTACTAAATAAACTGTTCACCATCTGGGACCATTTAACAGTCTAGATTTACCAGGTTATTACTAAATAAACTGTTCACCATCTGGGACCATTCAACAGCCTAGATTTACCAGGTTATTACTTCTAAATAAACTGTTCACCATCTGGGACCATTCAACAGTCTAGATTTACCAGGTTATTACTAAATAAACTGTTCACCATCTGGGACCATTCAACAGTTTAGATTTACCAGGTTATTACTAAATAAACTCTTCACCATCTGGGACCATTCAACAGTCTAGATTTACCAGGTCATTACTTCTAAATAAACTGTTCACCATCTGGGACCATTCAACAGTCCAGATTTACCAGGTTATTACTAAATAAACTGTTCACCATCTGGGAGCATTCAACAGTCTAGATTTACCAGGTTATTACTAAATAAACTGTTCACCATCTGGGAGCATTCAACAGTCTAGATTTACCAGGTTATTACTAAATAAACTGTTCACCATCTGGGACCATTCAACAGTCTAGATTTACCAGGTTATTACTAAATAAACTGTTCACCATCTGGGACCATTCAGCAGTCTAGATTTACCAGGTTATTACTAAATAAACTGTTCACCATCTGGGACCATTCAACAGTCTAGATTTACCAGGTTATTACTAAATAAACTGTTCACCATCTGGGACCATTCAGCAGTCTAGATTTACCAGGTTATTACTTCTAAATAAACTGTTCACCATCTGGGACCATTCAACAGTCTAGATTTACCAGGTTATTACTAAATAAACTGTTCACCATCTGGGACCATTCAACAGTCTAGATTTACCAGGTTATTACTAAATTAACTGTTCACCATCTGGGACCATTCAACAGTCTAGATTTACCAGGTTATTACTTCTAAATAAACTGTTCACCATCTGGGACCATTCAGCAGTCTTAGATTTACCAGGTTATTACTTCTAAATAAACTGTTCACCATCTGGGACCATTCAACAGTCTAGATTTACCAGGTTATTACTAAATGAACTGTATACCATCAGGGACCATTCAGCAGTCTAGATTTACCAGATTATTACTAAATAAACTGTATACCATCAGGGACCATTCAACAGTCTAGATTTACCAGGTTATTACTTGTAAATAAAAACACTTTTGGGGTTCTCATAGGCTTACAATTACAAATACAGATACATTCTCTTGGTAAATAAATAACAATAATTTATTTATAGCCTAGAATCATCCACAATACTACTGTGTAAACAATAATTCAAAACATGTCTGTCTTTTTAAGATAAATTAATTGTCAAATAAGTTTCTAAAAGCATTTAAACATTCATTACAGACAATTGTTGTATAACATCCTGGGCATCACCTTTCAGCTAAAATAAACAGTGGATTTCTACTGTTGTGGGCCTTTAACCATCTGTCTGACTTTGTTGTTTACACAGGAGAGAGACATGACTATTGTGGATCCTCTGGGAGCCTCAACAACACCATGAAGCTGACGAGGCAGAGAAGAGTCTCTCCACATCAGAACACCTCAAGAAACACCAGCTGAGACCCACAGGGAAGAAATCTCACCACTGCTCTGACTTTAGAAAGAGTTACTCAAGATCATATTCACTAAAAGTACACCAGAGAATTCACACAGGAGAGAGAACATATCGCTGTAATCAATGTGGAAAGAGGTTTGCTCACTTAAAAACACTGGTATTACACCTGAGAATACACACTGGGGAGAAATGTCACAGCTGCTCTGATTGTGGGAAGAGATGCACCTCTTTAGTAACCCTTAAAATACATCAAAGAATCCATACAGGAGAGAAACCTTTTTGCTGCTCTGACTGTGGGAAGAGTTTTTCTTGGTCAGGACATTTAAAGTCACACCAGAGAATACACACGGGAGAGAAACCTTATAGCTGTGACCAATGTGGGAAGAGTTTTACTCAGTCAAACAACCTGATATCACACCAGAGAACACACACAGGCGAGAAGCCTTACCACTGCTCTGACTGCGGTAAGAGTTTCTCAAGAATAGATACACTAAAAGTACACCAGAGAATCCATACAGGAGAGAAACGCTATTGCTGCTCTGACTGTGGGAGGAGATTTTTTTGGTCAGGACATTTAAAATCACACCAGCGAAGACACACTGGAGAGAAGCCTTATAGCTGTGATCAATGTGGGAAGACTTTTACTCAGTCGAGCAACCTGATAGCACACCGGAGAACACACACAAGAGAGAAATATCACAGCTGCTCTGATTGTGGGAAGAGATGTACCTCTTTAGTAACCCTCAAAATACATGAGAGAATCCATACAGGAGCGAAATGTTATAGCTGTGACCAATGTGGGAAGAGTTTTACTCAGTCAAACAACCTGATATCACACCAGAGAACACATACAGGGGAGAAGCCGTACCACTGTTCTGACTGCGGGAAGAGTTTCTCCAGATCAGATTCTCTAAAAAGACACCGGAGAACACACACAGGCGAGAAATCTCATAGCTGTGAACAATGTGACAAGAGATACTCTGATAAAAGATCTCTGATTAAACATCAGAAAATTCATACATGAAGGAGTTGTTCCATGATATCAATGAAATGATGTCACAATGTAAATCAAATCAAATTACAGGATTACAGTAGATTGTTTTTAACAGTGTAGTAGGAGTATTCTAATGATGTCATAATGTAGATATGACATACATGATATCAATGAAATAATAATGAGTATTTTAATGATGTTCTATTGATTTCAGTGGAACATGGATATTATATAGCCTGATAGCCTCATCAGGGGAAAAATCCAGGTTCTGAATTGAAAGATTACTATTTAACAAAAATAGTGTTGCGTTTACACTTACCTTATTGGTGACCCACTTGAATAAAAATGCAACACATCAAACTGTAGTTGTTTGCTACTAATTTTTGTGTAACCGGTGATGTACAAATTATTCCCAGATTCCTTGTGGTTTTTGATCTGTTAGTTTTAACAGGACGTCCCCCCCCTTCGCGCAATTTATTTCCATGTCGATATGAGTGATGACAAATAAGTGTTGCATTTCTCTTCGTTTTGGGGACTCCTACATTTAAATGCATCACTCCAAAAAAATAGATGACTGTCTTCTGCTATTTGTCTTTTTTCCACTACTGAAGAAGCATGACTCAAATCACCTCATATTTCAAACATTCAGCCTGACAAAATATACATGTTTTATTATTCCATGCCTCGCCATTAAGTGAAGTTTTGCCAATACATATTAACAAAGGGGTGTATAATTGGTTTTGATATTGAATATTTCATAACATTTTCAATTCATGTAATGTTTGCAACCAACTTACAGTTTGTATAAATGTTTATAAAACAATGTAGTAAAACAAGCTTATATTGCTGGTTGGGTATTACATCCTGTTCTTACTATTTTAATGTCTTTTCCTTAGAATACTCATTAGTCTTTCAGTTTTTATTGTTATTATTTAATTTTTAATCCTCATATTAGTTTTTATTTTCATTGTTTTCCATTAGTTATTTACTGTGAAACCATGTCTGAAATGTTCTATATAAATAAAGCTTGATTTGATTTGAACATATTGCAAAAGAAATTAACTCAATGACCGACCAATCAAAACAAATTAACAAATATGTGTAAGAGCGACACATATCATAGAGCGTTGGGCCAGTAACCGAAAGTTTGGATCGAGCAGGTAGCCTAGTGGTTAGAGCGTTGAGCTAGTAACCGAATGGTTGGATCGAGCAGGTAGCCTAGTGGTTAGAGTGTTGGGCCAGTAACCGAACGGTTGGATCGAGCAGGTAGCCTAGTGGTTAGAGCGTTGGGCCAGTAACCGAACGGTTGGTTCAAATCCCAGACCTGACAAGATAAAAATCTGTTCCCAGGTTCCTAGGCCGTCATTGTAAATAAGAATTTCTTCTCAACTGAAATGCCTAGTTAAATAAAAGTTAAATTATTGTGTATTAATTAAATTATTGTGTAAAAATAGTACATTGTAAGTTTGTCACTTTTCAACCAATCCAGTACATTTTTTGTTGAAAATGTTGAGATTGTTGTCTAATATCGAAATCCCCATCGACCGGATGAGTCACCATTTAGTTTGGAAATTATCCAACCATTATGTAGGTTGGTGGGAAAGATCCAACCATTATGGAGGTTGGTAGAAATTATCCAACCATTATGTAGGTTGGTGGAAATGATCCAACCATTATATAGGTTTGTGGAAATGATCCAACCATTATGTAGGTTGGTAGAAATTATCCAACCATTATGTAGGTTAGTGGAAATGATCCAACCATTATGTAGGTTGGTAGAAATTATCCAACCATTATGTAGGTTAGTGGAAATGATCAAATTATAAGGTTTAAATACTGTTCCACGGTTCTTTTCTAGTATCTGCCTCTTAAAAGAAACGGTCTGAGAGATCCAGTCAAAACAGGGTGTCTGTGAGAAAGCGCCTCAAGACTAAAAGAGATTGAAAGACACAGAACCCTACAGGGGAGTGAAAGAGATAAGAGACGAGTGAGACATACCACTGTAAGCCACACGGGAATGGAAAATTACTGCTGAGTCCTTAGAAAACACAGGAACTATTGTTCTATCCTGCACGTTTGTATAACTGTATATGCATGGGCTTGGTCTCATGAGTAGAAGGTGTTGATGTAGGCAGTTACATCACTTGGGGTTGACTGCAAGCATATTAAAAACAACTTGAACCGTTTTTATTTTGCAGAACTTACTCTGAAACAAATGTGCTATGTTTCCGTTGTCAACTTCTGTCTGCAATTGCATTAATAAAGGTTTGATTGATTTTACTTAAAGAAGATATTGTCTGATTGCTGATTTCACCAATAAGCCAATGATTGACAAGGAACATGTCACAAATACCAACGAAGGTGGCTCCCCTTACTGTTCGGGTGGAGCTCGGCGGTGGTCGTCGCCGGTCTACTAGCTGCCACGGAAGGTGGCTCCCCTTACTGTTCGGGTGGAGCTCGGCGGTTGTCGTCGCCGGTCTACTAGCTGCCACTGAAGGTGGCTCCCCTTCCTGTTTGGGTGGCACTCGGCGGTTGTCGTCGCCGGTCTACTAGCTGCCACTGAAGGTGGCTCCCCTTACTGTTTGGGTGGCGCTCGGCGGTTGTCGTCGCCGGTCTACTAGCTGCCACTGAAGGTGGCTCCCCTTCCTGTTTGGGTGGCACTCGGCGGTTGTCGTCGCCGGTCTACTAGCTGCCACTGAAGGTGGCTCCCCTTACTGTTTGGGTGGCGCTCGGCGGTTGTCGTCGCCGGTCTACTAGCTACCACTGAAGGTGGCTCCCCTTACTGTTTGGGTGGCGCTCGGCGGTTGTCGTCGCCGGTCTACTAGCTGCCACCGATCCCTTTTTCCTTTTCGTTTGTTTTTGTCTAATTGTTTTCACCTGTTCCTTGTTGGGGTTTTGGGATGGGTGTTATTTAAGTTTGTTTAGCCCGCTGGTGTTTGTGCTTGTTGTTCTTGTTACGTTAGTGGTGTATCGTTGTCTTTTGGGTTTTCGCTGTCCGGGTTTTTGTAACAGTGGTTTTGGGTTTGTTTGCACCTGTTTTGGGCTTCACCCATGTATGGACCTGTTACTTTGAAAGTGGACATTAAAGCGTTTTTTCCCCCGTTTACTTTTGCTCTCTGCGTCTGACTCCACACCCATCACTCAACCGGCGTTACAGAACAAGGAACCCCAACAACCCCCACGGGAGAATTACTGACGAACCATCAAACAGGCAAAGCAGCTTTTGTTTTGGAGCGAGAATTAAGACGACTTTCAAGTAGTAAGACATGCATAACAGCAACAGATACCATTAATAAGAAGGGGCTAGAAGCGTCTACTTAAATGTTAAATGTTTGAAGGGGTACGGGACTATAAAAAGAAAAAAGTTAGGGAACCACTGCCCCAGACCCACTCCCCAATTTACATACAGATCCACAGATAATGCAATCTCTATTGCACTCAACACTGCCCTTTCCTACCTGGACAAAAGGAACACCTATGTGAGAATGCTAGTCATTGACTACAGCTCAGTGTTCAACACCATTGTGCCCTCAAAGCTCTTACTAAGCTAAGGACCCTGGGACTAAACACCTCCCTCTGCAACTGGATATTGCACTTCCTGACGGCTCGCCCCCTGGTGGTAAAGGTGGGGAACAACACATCCGCCACGCTGATCCTCATCTCATCCACACCTCCTCAGGGGTGCATGCTCAGTCCCCTCCTGTACTCCCTGTTCACTCAGGACTGCATGGCCAAGCACGACTCCAACACCATCATCAAGTTTGCAGATGACACAACGGTGGTCGGCCTGATCACCGACAATGAGGAGACAGACTAGAGGGAGGAAATCAGAGACCTGGTCGTGTGGTGCCAGGACAACAACCTCTCCCTCAACATGATCAAGACAAAATAGATGATTGTGGACTACAGGAAAAAGAGGGCCGAGCACACACCCAGAGCTTCAAGTTCCTTGGTGTCCACATCACCAAGAGACTATCATGGTCCAAGCACACCAAGACAGTCGTGTAGAGGGCACAACAAAACCTATTCCCCCTCAGGAGACTGAAAAGACTTGGCATGGGTTCTCAGATCCTCAAAAGGTTCTACAGCTGCCCCATCGCGAGCAACCTCACTGGTTGCATCACTGCCTGGTATGGCAACTGCTCGGCCTCCGAACGCAAGGCACTACAGAGGGTAGTACGTACAGCCCAGTACATCACTGGGGCCAAGCTTCCTGCCATCCAAAACCTCTATACCAGGTGGTGTCAGAGGAAAACCCCAAAAATTGTTAAAGACTCCAGCCACCCCAGTCATAGACTGTTCTCTCTGCTACCTCACGGCAAGCGGTATCAGAGCACCAAGTCTAGGTCCAAGAGGCTTCTAAACAGCTTCTACCCCCAAGCCATAAGACTTCTGAACAGCTGATCAAGGGCTACCCAGACCCCTCTTTTACGCTGCTGCTACTCTCTGTTGTTATCGTCTATGCATAGTCACTTTAATAACTCTACCTATATGTACATATTACCTCAATTACCTAAACTAACCGGTGCCCCCGCACATTGACTCTGTAACGGTACTCCCTGCATATATACTCCACATTGACTCTGTACCAGTACCCCCTGTATATATTCTCCACGTTGACTCTGTACCGGTACCCCCTGTATATAGCCTCCACATTGACTCTGTACCGGTACCCCCCTGTATATAGCCTCCACATTGACTCTGTACCGGTACCCCTGTATATAGCCTCCACATTGACTCTGTACTGGTACCCCCTGTATATAGCCTCCACATTGACTCTGTACCGGTACCCCCTGTATATAGCCTCCACATTGACTCTGTACTGGTACCCCCTGTATATAGCCTCCACATTGACTCTGTACCGGTACCCCCTGTATATAGCCTCCACATTGACTCTGTACCGGTACCCTCTGTATATAGCCTCCACATTGACTCTGTACCGGTACCCCCTGTATATAGCCTCGCTACTGTTATTTTACTGCTGTTGTTTATTTATTTTTCTCTTCTTAACACGTTAACATTGTTGGTTAAGGGCTTGTAAGTAAGCATTTCACTGTAAGGTCTACTACACCTGTTGTATTCAGCATTTCACTGTGAGGTCTACACCTGTTGTATTCAGCATTTCACTGTGAGGTCTACTACACCTGTTGTATTCAGCATTTCACTGTGAGGTCTACTACACCTGTTGTATTCAACATTTCACTGTAAGGTCTACTACACCTGTTGTATTCAGCATTTCACTGTAAGGTCTACTACACCTGTTGTATTCAGCATTTCACTGTGAGGTCTACTACACCTGTTGTATTCAGCATTTCACTGTAAGGTCTATTACACCTGTTGTATTCAGCATTTCACTGTGAGGTCTACTACACCTGTTGTATTCAGCATTTCACTGTGAGGTCTACACCTGTTGTATTCAGCATTTCACTGTGAGGTCTACTACACCTGTTGTATTCAGCATTTCACTGTAAGGTCTACTACACCTGTTGTATTCAGCATTTCACTGTAAGGTCTACTACACCTGTTGTATTCAAATCAAATTTATTTATATAGCCCTTCGTACATCAGCTGATATCTCAAAGTGCTGTACAGAAACCCAGCCTAAAACCCCAAACAGCAAGCAATGCAGGTGTAGAAGCACGGTGGCTAGGAAAAACTCCCTAGAAAAGCCAAAACCTAGGAAGAAACCTAGAGAGGAACCAGGCTATGTGGGGTGGCCAGTCCTCTTCTGGCTGTGCCGGGTAGAGATTATAACAGAACATGGCCAAGATGTTCAAATGTTCATAAATGACCAGCATGGTCGAATAATAATAAGGCAGAACAGTTGAAACTGGAGCAGCAGCACGGCCAGGTGGACTGGGGACAGCAAGGAGTCATCATGTCAAGTAGTCCTGGGGCATGGTCCTAGGGCTCAGGTCAGTTGAAACTGGAGCAGCAGCACGGCCAGGTGGACTGGGGACAGCAAGGAGTCATCATGTCAGGTAGTCCTGGGGCATGGTCCTAGGGCTCAGGTCCTCCGAGAGAGAGAAGGAGAGAATTAGAGAACGCACACTTAGATTCACACAGGACACCGAATTGGACAGGAGAAGTACTCCAGATATAACAAACTGACCCCAGCCCCCGACACATAAACTACTGCAGCATAAATACTGGAGGCTGAGACAGGAGGGGTCAGGAGACACTGTGGCCCCACCCGAGGACACCCCCGGACAGGGCCAAACAGGAAGGATATAACCCCACCCACTTTGCCAAAGCACAGCCCCCACACCACTGGAGGGATATCTTCAACCACCAACTTACCATCCTGAGACAAAGCTGAGTATAGCCCGCAAAGATCTCCGCCACGGCACAACCCAAGGGGGGGGGGCGCCAACCCAGACAGGATGACCACATCAGTGAATCAACCCACTCAGGTGACGCACCCCCTCCAGGGACGGCATGAGAGAGCCCCAGCAAGCCAGTGACTCAGCCCCTGTAATAGGGTTAGAGGCAGAGAATCTCAGTGGAAAGAGGGGAACCGGCCAGGCAGAGACAGCAAGGGTGGTTCGTTGCTCCAGAGCCTTTCCGTTCACCTTCCCACTCCTGGGCCAGACTACACTCAATCATATGACCCACTGAAGAGATGAGTCTTCAGTAAAGACTTAAAGGTTGAGACCGAGTTTGCGTCTCTGACATGGGTAGGCAGACCGTTCCATAAAAATGGAGCTCTATAGGAGAAAGCCCTGCCTCCAGCTGTTTGCTTAGAAATTCTAGGGACAATTAGGAGGCCTGCGTCTTGTGACCGTAGCGTACGTGTAGGTATGTACGGCAGGACCAAATCAGAGAGATAGGTAGGAGCAAGCCCATGCAATGCTTTATAGGTTAGCAGTAAAACCTTGAAATCAGCCCTTGCTTTGACAGGAAGCCAGTGTAGGGAGGCTAGCACTGGAGTAATATGATCAAATTTTTTGGTTCTAGTCAGGATTCTAGCAGCCGTATTTAGCACTAACTGAAGTTTATTTAGTGCTTTATCCGGGTAGCCGGAAAGTAGAGCATTGCAGTAGTCTAACCTAGAAGTGACAAAAGCATGGATTAATTTTTCTGCATCATTTTTGGACAGAAAGTTTCTGATTTTTGCAATGTTACGTAGATGGAAAAAAGCTGTCCTTGAAATGGTCTTGATATGTTCTTCAAAAGAGAGATCAGGGTCCAGAGTAACGCCGAGGTCCTTCACAGTTTTATTTGAGATGACTGTACAACCATTAAGATTAATTGTCAGATTCAACAGAAGATCTCTTTGTTTCTTGGGACCTAGAACAAGCATCTCTGTTTTATCCGAGTTTAAAAGTAGAAAGTTTGCTGCCATCCACTTCCTTATGTCTGAAACACATGCTTCTAGCGAGGGCAATTTTGGGGCTTCACCATGTTTCATTGAAATGTACAGCTGTGTATCATCCGCATAGCAGTGAAAGTTAACATTATGTTTTCGAATAACATCCCCAAGAGGTAAAATATATAGTGAAAACAACAGCGGTCCTAAAACGGAACCTTGAGGAACACCGAAATTTACAGTTGATTTGTCAGAGGACAAACCATCCACAGAGACAAACTGATATCTTTCCGACAGATAAGATCTAAACCAGGCCAGAACTTGTCCGTGTAGACCAATTTGGGTTTCCAATCTCTCCAAAAGAATGTGGTGATCGATGGTATCAAAAGCAGCACTAAGGTCTAGGAGCACGAGGACAGATGCAGAGCCTCGGTCCGATGCCATTAAAATGTCATTTACCACCTTCACAAGTGCCGTCTCAGTGCTATGATGGGGTCTAAAACCAGACTGAAGCATTTCATATACATTGTTTGTCTTCAGGAAGGCAGTGAGTTGCTGAGCAACAGCCTTTTCTAAGATTTTTGAGAGGAATGGAAGATTCGATATAGGCCGATAGTTTTTTATATTTTCTGGGTCAAGGTTTGGCTTTTTCAAGAGAGGCTTTATTACTGCCACTTTTAGTGAGTTTGGTACACATCCGGTGGATAGAGAGCCGTTTATTATGTTCAACATAGGAGGGCCAAGCACAGGAAGCAGCTCTTTCAGTAGTTTAGTTGGAATAGGGTCCAGTAAGCAGCTTGAAGGTTTAGAGGCCATGATTATTTTCATCATTGTGTCAAGAGATATAGTACTAAAACACTTGAGCGTCTCTCTTGATCCTAGGTCCACGCAGAGTTGTGCAGACTCAGGACAACTGAGCTTTGAAGGAATACGCAGATTTAAAGAGGAGTCTGTAATTTGCTTTCTAATAATCATAATTTTTTCCTCAAAGAAGTTCATGAATTTATCACTGCTAAAGTGAAAGTCATCCTCTCTTGGGGAATGCTGCTTTTTAGTTAGCTTTGCGACCGTATCAAAAAGGAATTTTGGATTGTTCTTATTGTCCTCAATTAAGTTAGAAAAATAGGATGATCGAGCAGCAGTAAGGGCTCTTCGGTACTGCACGGTACTGTCTTTCCAAGCTAGACGGAAGACTTCCAGTTTGGTGTGGCGCCATTTCCGTTCCAATTTTCTGGAAGCTTGCTTCAGAGCTCGGGTATTTTCTGTGTACCAGGGAGCTAGTTTCTTATGAGAAATGTTTTTAGTTTTTAGGGGTGCAACTGCATCTAGGGTATTGCGCAAGGTTAAATTGAGTTCCTCAGTTAGGTGGTTAACTGATTTTTGTCCTCTGGTGTCATTGGGTAGACAGAGGGAATCTGGAAGGACATCAAGGAATCTTTGTGTTGTCTGTGAATTTATAGCACGACTTTTGATGTTCCTTGGTTGGGGTCTGAGCAGATTATTTGTTGCAATTGCAAACGTAATAAAATGGTGGTCCGATAGTCCTGGATTATGAGGAAAAACATTAAGATCCACAACATTTATTCCATGGGACAAAACTAGGTCCAGCGTATGCCTGTGACAGTGAGTGGGTCCAGAGACATGTTGGACAAAACCCACTGAGTCGATGATGGCTCCGAAAGCCTTTTGGAGTGGGTCTGTGGACTTTTCCATGTGAATATTAAAGTCACCAAAGATTAGAATATTATCTGCTATGACTACAAGGTCCGATAGGAATTCAGGGAACTCAGTGAGGAACGCTGTATATGACCCAGGAGGCCTGTAAACAGTAGCTATAAAAAGTGATTGAGTAGGCTGCATAGATTTCATGACTAGAAGCTCAAAAGACGAAAACGTCATTTTTTTTTTGTAAATTGAAATTTGCTAAATTGATCCTTTGCGGGATGCACGGGGGATATGGTCACTAGTGTAGCCAGGAGGTGAGGCCTCATTTAACACAGTAAATTCATCAGGCTTAAGCCATGTTTCAGTCAGGCCAATCACATCAAGATTATGATCAGTGATTAGTTCATTGACTATAATTGCCTTTGAAGTAAGGGATCTAACATTAAGTAGCCCTATTTTGAGATGTGAGGTATCATGATCTCTTTCAATAATGACAGGAATGGAGGTGGTCTTTATCCTAGTGAGATTGCTAAAGCGAACACCGCCATGTTTAGTTTTGCGCAACCTAGGTCGAGGCACAGACACGGTCTCAATGGTAATAGCTGAGCTGACTACACTGACTATGCTAGTGGCAGACTCCACTATGCTGGCAGGCTGGCTAACAGCCTGCTGCCTGGCCTGCACCCTATTTCATTGTGGAGCTAGAGGAGTTAGAGCCCTGTCTATGTTGGTAGATAAGATGAGAGCACCCCTCCAGCTTGGATGGAGTCCGTCACTCCTCAGCAGGTCAGGCTTGGTCCTGTTTGTGGGTGAGTCCCAAAAAGAGGGCCAATTATCTACAAATTCTAACTTTTCGGAGGGGCAGAAAACAGTTTTCAACCAGCGATTGAGTTGTGAGACTCTGCTGTAGAGCTCATCACTCCCCCTAACTGGGAGGGGGCCAGAGACAATTACTCGATGCCGACACATCTTTCTAGCTGATTTACACGCAGAAGCTATGTTGCGCTTGGTGATCTCTGACTGTTTCATCCTAACATCGTTGGTGCCGACGTGGATAACAATATCTCTATACTCTCTACACTCGCCAGTTTTAGCTTTAGCCAGCACCATCTTCAGATTAGCCTTAACGTCGGTAGCCCTGCCCCCCGGTAAACAGTGTATGATCGCTGGATGATTCGTTTTAAGTCTAATACTGCGGGTAATGGAGTCGCCAATGACTAGAGTTTTCAATTTGTCAGAGCTAATGGTGGGAAGCTTCGGCGTCTCAGACCCCGTAACGGGAGGAGTATAGCCTTTCACTGTAAGGTCTACTACACCTGTTGTATTCAGCATTTCACTGTAAGGTCTACTACACCTGTTGTATTCAGCATTTCACTGTAAGGTCTACTACACCTGTTGTATTCAGCATTTCACTGTGAGGTCTACACCTGTTGTATTCAGCATTTCTCTGTGAGGTCTACTACACCTGTTGTATTCAGCATTTCACTGTGAGGTCTACTACACCTGTTGTATTCAGCATTTCACTGTGAGGTCTACTACACCTGTTGTATTCAGCATTTCACTGTAAGGTCTACTACACCTGTTGTATTCAGCCTTTCACTGTAAGGTCTACTACACCTGTTGTATTCAGCATTTCACTGTAAGGTCTACTACACCTGTTGTATTCAGCATTTCACTGTAAGGTCTACTACACCTGTTGTATTCAGCATTTCACTGTGAGGTCTACTACACCTGTTGTATTCAGCATTTCACTGTGAGGTCTACTACACCTGTTGTATTCAGCATTTCACTGTGAGGTCTACTACACCTGTTGTATTCAGCATTTCACTGTAAGGTCTACTACAACCTGTTGTATTCAGCATTTCACTGTGAGGTCTACTACACCTGTTGTATTCAGCATTTCTCTGTGAGGTCTACTACACCTGTTGTATTCAGCCTTTCACTGTAAGGTCTACTACACCTGTTGTATTCAGCATTTCACTGTAAGGTCTACTACACCTGTTGTATTCAGCATTACACTGTAAGGTCTACTACACCTGTTGTATTCAGCATTTCACTGTGAGGTCTACTACACCTGTTGTATTCAGCATTTCACTGTAAGGTCTACACCTGTTGTATTCAGCATTACACTGTAAGGTCTACTACACCTGTTGTATTCAGCATTTCACTGTAAGGTCTTGTTGTATTCGGCTCGTGACAAATAAACATTTATTTGATTTGATATAAGATGCAAGTGTCTAGGTTTACCATTATGCAACTATTATTAAGGCTGAGGAACAAGGAGCTAATATTGATGTCTTAGCATTAAATGATTGAGTAGCTCAGAGATGCACCGTTAGAGACTGAGCATTTGTCCAGTGCGTTTGGAAAGTATTCAGACCTCTTGAAATATCATAAATATAATAAATATATACATATATACATAAATATTATTATGTTATTATTCTAAATGGGTCTTATTAATCAACTAATTATTCTAAAATGGATTAAAAAATATGAATAATCCTCATCAATCTACACAAAATACCCCATAATGACATCACAATACCCCATAATGACATCACAATACCCCATAATGACATCACAATACCCCATAATGACATCACAATACACCATAATGACAAAGCAAAAACTGATTTTTAAAATATTTTTTTGCTCATTTATAAAAATAAAAAAATAAATGAAATATGACATTTACATAAGTATTCAGACCCTTTACTCAGTACTTTGTTGAAGCAACTTTGGCAGAGATTACAGCCTTCTTTGGTATGACACTACAAGTTTGGCACATCTGTATTTGGGGAGTTTCTCCCATTCTACTCTGCAGATCCTCTCAACCTCTGTCAGGTTGGATGGGGAGTGTCACTGCACAGCTATTTGCTGTTCAAGTCCGGGCTCTGGCTGGGCTACTCAAGGATATTCAGAGACTTGTCCCGATGCCACTCCTGCGTTGTCTTGGCTGTGTCCTTAGGGCCGTTGTTCTGATGAAAAGTGAACATTTGCCCAAGTCTGATGTCCTGAGCGCTCTGGAGAAGGATTTCATCAAGGATCTCTCTGGACTTTTCTCCGTTCAGCTTACCCTCGATCCTGACTAGTCTCCCTGTCCCTGCCGCTGAAAAACATCCCCACAGCATGATGCTGCCACCACCATGCTTCACCGTAGCAATGGTGCCAGGTTTCCTCCAGATGTGACACTTGGCATTCAGGGCAAAGAGTTCAATCTTGGTTTCATCAGACCAGCGAATCTTTTTTATCATGGTCTGAGAGTCTTTTCGGTGCCGTCTGGCAAACTCCAAGTGAGGCTTTCATGTGCCTTTTAGTGAGGAGTGGCTTCCATCTGACTGTTAGAAGCAGCCTCTTCCCGTCTGCAGTCGCATAGGTTGGGACTGAGACAGAGTGAGTCACAGCCTAGAGAAACCATGAACCTGGTGAGTCATCAAACGCTGTGAGTAAACCTCAAGTTCTATTTCTAGGAGCACCATTATACCATCTGTCCCTGTCCCTCGCTCCTCTCTCTCCCACCAGCCTTATACCCTCTGTCCCAGTCCCTCGCTCCTCTCTCTCTCCCACCAGCCTTATACTCTCTGTCCCTCACTCCTCTCTCTCCCACCAGCCTTATAGCCTCTGTCCCTGTCCCTCACTCCTCTCTCTCCCACCAGCCTTATACCCTCTGTCCCTGTCCCTCGCTCCTCTCTCTCCCACCAGCCTTATACCCTCTGTCCCTCACTCCTCTCTCTCCCACCAGCCTTATACCCTCTGTCTCTCACTCCTCTCTCTCCCACCAGCCTTATACCCTCTGTCCCTGTCCCTCACTCCTCTCTCTCCCACCAGCCTTATACCCTCTGTCCCCGTCCCTCGCTCCTCTCTCTCCCACCAGCCTTATACCCTCTGTCCCTCACTCCTCTCTCTCCCACCAGCCTTATACCCTCTGTCCCTGTCCCTCACTCCTCTCTCTCCCACCAGCCTTATACCCTCTGTCCCTCACTCCTCTCTCTCCCACCAGCCTTATAGCCTCTGTCCCTGTCCCTGTCCCTCACTCCTCTCTCTCCCACCAGCCTTATACCCTCTGTCCCTCACTCCTCTCTCTCCCACCAGCCTTATACCCTCTGTCCCTCACTCCTCTCTCTCCCACCAGCCTTCAAGCTGCTAGAAAAAACAAGGTCATGTCTTTACTTCCCTTCTTCTTTTAGTAGGATAGTTCTTATTGCATGCTGAATATTTCAAATGCACTCTGAAACTTATATTTATCATTAGACAGCAGCTCACGTTCTTCACAAAAGGCTGTAGTTACATCGTAGATAAAAGCAGGCCATTGGCTGCCTACATCACCATGTACGGGACATCTGATTTGTTCCAAGTTCCAAGTTTAGGAGTTTGGCAATTTTGCCTGAGCAGACAGTGTTAAAATATATTTTTTTATAAGAAAATGCGCAATAATTGAAGGTGACAACAAATGTTATAGTCATAACAATATTTTATTGTGATATTTTTCCCACTCCAGTCAGCATATGACGGTCTGCGACTTTAAGGTGATGCTGCTAGTGTGACGTATAATGTAGTGGACGGAACTCTTCTTTCACCAGTAGCAACAGTTCGTCAGACACATCGGAAGCTTGATAGACAAAATAGACGAAACAATAAAGCTCTTTAGACGCTTTCGTGTATATTAGCCACTGTGTTTTAAATCAACTTCAGTCGTTTAGTTAGTTATCCCATTTAATTTCATATTTACAGTGTTGTTGTTAGTCAGCTAGAGGGCTTGTTAAGTTAGCATTAGCCTAGCTAGCTAACATCCCGACCATGAGTTCACTAAACTACTTCCCTTTTGCTAAAGAAGAGGAGGTCTGCTGGACGGAGAAAGAAGATCTGGGGCTGAACATTGTTGTCAAAGAGGAGGAGGAAGAGGAGGCTGTTACAATACAAAAACGAGTAGAGGGTGAGACTGTTACAGTGAAAAAAGAAGAGAAAGACGTTTCAGTGAAAGAAGAGGAAGACGCGTTCAGAGTGAAAGAGGAGGAGGATGTTACAGTAAAAGAAGAGGAGGAAGAGAAAAAGGTTGAGGAGGAAGAAGAGGAAACTGGATATCTGGGCCCGGATTCCCAAAGGCATCTTAAGGCGTCCAATGGTTCAAATGATGAACTTAGCCGTAAGATGGTTTTGAGAAACCATTCCCTGATTAACACTCGTAAGTACTGTCTTAAAAACAGAGGCACAAACTCTGCAGTTGTTGAACTGATGTGTTAAAGGGGAAATCAGCAGTTGCTTCATCCATATTTGGACCTATAAATTATTTAGGACTGGCCGTCCATGAGGTCATGATGATAGTTTAACCTGATTCCGAGGCTATACAGTATATTCTAGAATTCATCCATGATGTCATAATGATAGTTTCCGAGGCTATACAGTATATTCTAGAATTCATCCATGATGTCATAATGATAGTTTAACCAGATTCCGAGGCTATACAGTATATTCTAGAATTCATCCATGATGTCATAATGATAGTTTCCGAGGCTATACAGTATATTCTAGAATTCATCCATGATGTCATAATGATAGTTTAACCAGATTCCGAGGCTATACCGTGTTAATTTACCAACAGTGGCGTTATAGGAGCTCATGTTTTGGTTTCTGATGGGGAAATAGAGTTGAAACATTTGAGCCGTTTACAAGTTCTGTTCTTCAAGAATCAATAGCTATTATGATGCCATATATTTTTTTTATTTTTTTATTTCACCTTTATTTAACCAGGTAGCAAGTTGAGAACAAGTTCTCATTTACATTTACATTTAAGTCATTTAGCAGACGCTCTTATCCAGAGCGACTTACAAATTGGTGAATTCACCTTCTGACATCCAGTGGAACAGCCACTTTACAATAGTGCATCTAAATCATTTAAGGGGGGTGAGAAGGATTACTTATCCTATCCTAGGTATTCCTTGAAGAGGTGGGGTTTCAGGTGTCTCCGGAAGGTGGTGATTGACTCCGCTGTCCTGGCGTCGTGAGGGAGTTTGTTCCACCATTGGGGGGCCAGAGCAGCGAACAGTTTTGACTGGGCTGAGCGGGAACTGTACTTCCTCAGTGGTAGGGAGGCGAGCAGGCCAGAGGTGGATGAACGCAGTGCCCTTGTTTGGGTGTAGGGCCTGATCAGAGCCTGGAGGTACTGCGGTGCCGTTCCCCTCACAGCTCTGTAGGCAAATACCATGGTCTTGTAGTGGATGCGAGCTTCAACTGGAAGCCAGTGGAGAGAGCGGAGGAGCGGGGTGACGTGAGAGAACTTGGGAAGGTTGAACACCAGACGGGCTGTGGCGTTCTGGATGAGTTGTAGGGGTTTAATGGCACAGGCAGGGAGCCCAGCCAACAGCGAGTTGCAGTAATCCAGACGGGAGATGACAAGTGCCTGGATTAGGACCTGCGCCGCTTCCTGTGTGAGGCAGGGTCGTACTCTGCGGATGTTGTAGAGCATGAACCTACAGGAACGGGCCACCGCCATGATGTTGGTTGAGAACGACAGGGTGTTGTCCAGGATCACGCCAAGGTTCTTAGCGCTCTGGGAGGAGGACACAATGGAGTTGTCAACCGTGATGGCGAGATCATGGAACGGGCAGTCCTTCCCCGGGAGGAAGAGCAGCTCCGTCTTGCCGAGGTTCAGCTTGAGGTGGTGATCCGTCATCCACACTGATATGTCTGCCAGACATGCAGAGATGCGATTCGCCACCTGGTCATCAGAAGGGGGAAAGGAGAAGATTAATTGTGTGTCGTCTGCATAGCAATGATAGGAGAGACCATGTGAGGTTATGACAGAGCCAAGTGACTTGGTGTATAGCGAGAATAGGAGAGGGCCTAGAACAGAGCCCTGGGGGACACCAGTGGTGAGAGCGCGTGGCGAGGAGACAGATTCTCGCCACGCCACCTGGTAGGAGCGACCTGTCAGGTAGGACGCAATCCAAGCGTGGGCCGCACCGGAGATGCCCAACTCGGAGAGGGTGGAGAGGAGGATCTGATGGTTCACAGTATCGAAGGCAGCCGATAGGTCTAGAAGGATGAGAGCAGAGGAGAGAGAGTTAGCTTTAGCAGTGCGGAGCGCCTCCGTGATACAGAGAAGAGCAGTCTCAGTTGAATGACTAGTCTTGAAACCTGACTGATTTGGATCAAGAAGGTCATTCTGAGAGAGATAGCGGGAGAGCTGGCCAAGGACGGCACGTTCAAGAGTTTTGGAGAGAAAAGAAAGAAGGGATACTGGTCTGTAGTTGTTGACATCGGAGGGATCGAGTGTAGGTTTTTTCAGAAGGGGTGCAACTCTCGCTCTCTTGAAGACGGAAGGGACGTAGCCAGCGGTCAGGGATGAGTTGATGAGCGAGGTGAGGTAAGGGAGAAGGTCTCCGGAAATGGTCTGGAGAAGAGAGGAGGGGATAGGGTCAAGCGGGCAGGTTGTTGGGTGGCCGGCCGTCACAAGAAGCGAGATTTCATCTGGAGAGAGAGGGGAGAAAGAGGTCAGAGCACAGGGTAGGGCAGTGTGAGCAGAACCAGCGGTGTCGTTTGACTTAGCAAACGAGGATCGGATGTCGTCGACCTTCTTTTCAAAATGGTCGACGAAGTCATCTGCAGAGAGGGAGGAGGGGGGGGGAGGAGGATTCAGGAGGGAGGAGAAGGTGGCAAAGAGCTTCCTAGGGTTAGAGGCAGATGCTTGGAATTTAGAGTGGTAGAAAGTGGCTTTAGCAGCAGAGACAGAGGAGGAAAATGTAGAGAGGAGGGAGTGAAAGGATGCCAGGTCCGCAGGGAGGCGAGTTTTCCTCCATTTCCTGACTGTATTTACAATTGCAAAGCAGTTAAAGCAAAGATAAAGCAAAGCAGTTCGACACATACAACAACACAGAGTTACACATGGAGTAAAACAAACATACAGTCAATAATACAGTATAAACAAGTCTATATACGATGTGAGCAAATGAGGTGAGATAAGGGAGGTAAAGGCAAAAAAAAGGCCAAGGTGGCAAAGTAAATACAATATAGCAAGTAAAACACTGGAATGGTAGATTTGCAATGGAAGAATGTGCAAAGTAGAAATAAAAATAATGGGGTGCAAAGGAGCAAAATAAATAAATTAATTAAATACAGTAGGGAAAGAGGTAGTTGTTTGGGCTAAATTATAGGTGGGCTATGTACAGGTGTAGTAATCTGTGAGCTGCTCTGACGGTTGGTGCTTAAAGCTAGTGAGGGAGATAAGTGTTTCCAGTTTCAGTGCTTTTTGTAGTTTGTTCCAGTCATTGGCAGCAGAGAACTGGAAGGAGAGGCGGCCAAAGTAAGAATTGGTTTTGGGGGTGACTAGAGAGATATACCTGCTGGAGCGTGTGCTACTGGTGGGAGATGCTATGGTGACCAGCGAGCTGAGATAAGGGGGGACTTTACCTAGCAGGGTCTTTTTAAATTATTTAATTTATTTATTTTACCTTTATTTTACTAGGCAAGTCAGTTAAGAACAAATTCTTATTTTCAATGAGGGCCTAGGAACAGTGGGTTAATTCCCTGTTCAGGGGCAGAACGACAGATTTGTACCTTGTCAGCTCGGGGATTCGAACTTGCAACCTTTCGGTTACTAGTCCAACGCTCTAACCACTAGGCTACCCTGCCGCACCAGATGACATGGAGCCAGTGGGTTTGGCGACGAGTATGAAGCGAGGGCCAGCCAACGAGAGCGTGCAGGTCGCAATGGTGGGTAGTATATGGGGCTTTGGTGACAAAACGGATTGCACTGTGATAGACTGCATCCAGTTTGTTGAGTAGGGTATTGGAGGCTATTTTGTAAATGACATCGCCGACGTCGAGGATTGGTAGGATGGTCAGTTTTACAAGGGTATGTTTGGCAGAATGAGTGACGGATGCTTTGTTGCGAAATAGGAAGCCAATTCTAGATTTAACTTTGGATTGGAGATGTTTGATGTGGGTCTGGAAGGAGAGTTTACAGTCTAACCAGACACCTAAGTATTTGTAGTTGTCCACGTATTCTAAGTCAGAGCCGTCCAGAGTAGTGATGTTGGACAGGCGGGCAGGTTCAGGTAGTGATCGGTTGAAGAGCATGCATTTAGTTTTACTTGTATTTAAGAGCAATTGGAGGCCACGGAAGGAGAGTTGTATGGCATTGAAGCTTGCCTGGAGGGTTGTTAACACAGTGTCCAAAGAAGGGCCAGAAGTATACAGAATGGTGTTGTCTGCGTAGAGGTGGATCAGAGACTCACCAGCAGCAAGAGCGACCTCATTGATGTATACAGAGAAGAGAGTCGGTCCAAGAATTGAACCCTGTGGCACCCCCATAGAGACTGCCAGAGGTCCGGACAGCAGACCCTCCGATTTGACACTGAACTCTATCAGAGAAGTAGTTGGTGAACCAGGCGAGGCAATCATTTGAGAAACCAAGGCTCATATAATGTCTGACCCCATTCAGTCAGCTGGTCGATTGTTTTGGTCGACAGGCTGTTGGTTGAGCAAGATCTTTCTTGTCAAGCAGTCGCAAATTATATACATGTTTTATCGCACAAGAGACACCTTGTCTGATTCACGCCTGTCTCAGTGGACAAATCCATTGATGAGGCTGTGGGGGTGGCGCAGTCCAAGAAGGGGTGTGTACCCTACATGATTTTGGCCCCAATTTAGCTGTCTTTGACTAGTTTTTGTGATTGTTGCCTACTCAGGGTGTGCAGCCGTCACCGACACTCGTTTAATGTGAGCTGGTCAGAGACACAATCTGAGGGCTACTGATCCCGTCTTTGAGCAGTCCCAGACGTCCTGATATTTTCAAACGGGTTTGATTTTTATCTGCACAAAATATGCAATGCTCAGCAATGGATTTTGACAGTCGTTTAGTGATCCACCTGGCATAAGATGCTTAAGGCATGTCTCTCCCACCAGAAAGCCTTCTCTCCCTCCAGAAAGCCTTCTCTCTCTCCAGAAAGCCTTCTCTCTCTCCAGAAGACCTTCTCTCTCTCCAGAAGGCCTTCTCTCTCTCCAGAAGGCCTTCTCTCCCTCCAGAAAGCCTTCTCTCCCTCCAGAAAGCCTTCTCTCCCTCCAGAAAGCCTTCTCTCTCTCCAGAAGACCTTCTCTCCCTCCAGAAAGCCTTCTCTCCCTCCAGAAAGCCTTCTCTCTCTCCAGAAGACCTTCTCTCTCTCCAGAAGACATTCTCTCCAGAAAGCCTTCTCTCTCTCCAGAAGACCTTCTCTCTCTCCAGAAGACCTTCTCTCTCTCCAGAAAGCCTTCTCTCTCTCCAGAAAGCCTTCTCTCTCTCCAGAATACATTCTCTCTCCAGAATATATTCTCTCTCTCCAGAAGACCTTCTCTCTCTCCAGAAGGCCTTCTCTCTCTCCAGAAGGCCTTCTCTCTCTCCAGAAGGCCTTCTCTCTCTCCAGAAGGCCTTCTCTCTCTCCAGAAGGCCTTCTCTCTCTCTCTCCAGAGGGCCTTCTCTCTCTCTCCAGAGGGCCTTCTCTCTCTCTCCAGAGGGCCTTCTCTCTCTCTCCAGAGGGCCTTCTCTCTCTCTCCAGAGGGCCTTCTCTCTCTCTCCAGAAGAACTTCTCTCTCTCCAGAAAGCCTTCTCTCTCTCCAGAAGACCTTCTCTCTCTCCAGAAAGCCTTCTCTCTCTCCAGAAAGCCTTCTCTCTCTCCAGAAAGCCTTCTCTCCCTCCAGAAAGCCTTCTCTCCCTCCAGAAAGCCTTCTCTCTCTCCAGAAGACCTTCTCTCCCTCCAGAAAGCCTTCTCTCCCTCCAGAAAGCCTTCTCTCTCTCCAGAAGACATTCTCTCCAGAAAGCCTTCTCTCTCTCCAGAAGACCTTCTCTCTCTCCAGAAGACCTTCTCTCTCTCCAGAAAGCCTTCTCTCTCTCCAGAAAGCCTTCTCTCTCTCCAGAATACATTCTCTCTCTCCAGAATACATTCTCTCTCTCCAGAAGGCCTTCTCTCTCTCCAGAAGGCCTTCTCTCTCTCCAGAAGGCCTTCTCTCTCCAGAAGGCCTTCTCTCTCTCTCCAGAGGGCCTTCTCTCTCTCTCCAGAGGGCCTTCTCTCTCTCTCCAGAGGGCCTTCTCTCTCTCTCCAGAGGGCCTTCTCTCTCTCTCCAGAGGGCCTTCTCTCTCTCTCCAGAGGGCCTTCTCTCTCTCTCCAGAGGGCCTTCTCTCTCTCTCCAGAAGAACTTCTCTCTCTCCAGAAGACATTCTCTCCAGAAAGCCTTCTCTCTCTCCAGAAGACCTTCTCTCTCTCCAGAAAGCCTTCTCTCTCTCCAGAAAGCCGTCTCTCTCTCCAGAATACATTCTCTCTCTCCAGAAGACCTTCTCTCTCTCCAGAAGGCCTTCTCTCTCTCCAGAAGGCCTTCTCTCTCTCTCCAGAGGGCCTCTCTCTCTCCAGAGGGCCTTCTCTCTCTCTCCAGATGGCCTTCTCTCTCTCCAGAGGGCCTTCTCTCTCTCTCCAGAGGGCCTTCTCTCTCTCTCCAGAGGGCCTTCTCTCTCTCTCCAGAGGGCCTTCTCTCTCTCTCCAGAGGGCCTTCTCTCTCTCCAGAGGGCCTTCTCTCTCTCTCCAGAGGGCCTTCTCTCTCTCTCCAGAGGGCCTTCTCTCTCTCTCCAGAGGGCCTTCTCTCTCTCTCCAGAGGGCCTTCTCTCTCTCTCCAGAAGGCCTTCTCTCTCTCTCCAGAAGACCTTCTCTCTCTCTCCAGAAGGCCTTCTCTCTCTCCAGAAGGCCTTCTCTCTCTCCTCTCTCTCCAGAAGGCCTTCTCTCTCTCCAGAAGACCTTCTCTCTCTCCAGAAGACCTTCTCTCTCTCCAGAAGGCCTTCTCTCTCTCCAGAAGACCTTCTCTCTCCCCAGAAGACCTTCTCTCTCCCACCTACTTCTTCTTGCGCCTTCATTGTTTCCTAACTTCATTGTGTGAATTGTTTGCCATTTGATTGTTACATTTACATTTACATTTAAGTCATTTAGCAGACGCTCTTATCCAGAGCAACTTACAAATTGGTGAATTCACCTTCTGACATCCAGTGGAACAGCCACTTACAATAGTGCATCTAAATCATTATGGAGGGGGGGGTGAGAAGGATTACTTATCCTATCCTAGGTATTCCTTGAAGAGGTGGGGTTTCAGGTGTCTCCGGAAGGTGGTGATTGACTCTGCTGTCCTGGCGTCGTGAGGGAGTTTGTTCCACCATTGGGGGGCCAGAGCAGCGAACAGTTTTGACTGGGCTGAGCGGGAACTGTACTTCCTCAGTGGTAGGGAGGCGAGCAGGCCAGAGGTGGATGAACGCAGTGCCCTTGTTTGGGTGTAGGGCCTGATCAGAGCCTGGAGGTACTGCGGTGCCGTTCCCCTCACAGCTCCGTAGGCAAGCACCATGGTCTTGTAGCGGATGCGAGCTTCAACTGGAAGCCAGTGGAGAGAGCGGAGGAGCGGGGTGACGTGAGAGAACTTGGGAAGGTTGAACACCAGACGGGCTGCGGCGTTCTGGATGAGTTGTAGGGGTTTAATGGCACAGGCAGGGAGCCCAGCCAACAGCGAGTTGCAGTAATCCAGACGGGAGATGACAAGTGCCTGGATTAGGACCTGCGCCGCTTCCTGTGTGAGGCAGGGTCGTACTCTGCGGATGTTGTAGAGCATGAACCTACAGGAACGGGCCACCGCCATGATGTTTGTTGAGAACGACAGGGTGTTGTCCAGGATCACGCCAAGGTTCTTAGCGCTCTGGGAGGAGGACACAATGGAGTTGTCAACCGTGATGGCGAGATCATGGAACGGGCAGTTCTTCCCCGGGAGGAAAGCAGCTCCGTCTTGCCGAGGTTCAGCTTGAGGTGGTGATCCGTCATCCACACTGATATGTCTGCCAGACATGCAGAGATGCGATTCGCCACCTGGTCATCAGAAGGGGGAAAGGAGAAGATTAATTGTGTGTCGTCTGCATAGCAATGATAGGAGAGACCATGTGAGGTTATGACAGAGCCAAGTGACTTGGTGTATAGCGAGAATAGGAGAGGGCCTAGAACAGAGCCCTGGGGGACACCAGTGGTGAGAGCGCGTGGCGAGGAGACAGATTCTCGCCACGCCACCTGGTAGGAGCGACCTGTCAGGTAGGACGCAATCCAAGCGTGGGCCGCACCGGAGATGCCCAACTCGGAGAGGGTGAAGAGGAGGATCTGATGGTTCACAGTATCGAAGGCAGCAGATAGGTCTAGAAGGATGAGAGCAGAGGAGAGAGAGTTAGCTTTAGCAGTGTGGAGCGCCTCCGTGATACAGAGAAGAGCAGTCTCAGTTGAATGACTAGTCTTGAAACCTGACTGATTTGGATCAAGAAGGTCATTCTGAGAGAGATAGCGGGAGAGCTGGCCAAGGACGGCACGTTCAAGAGTTTTGGAGAGAAAAGAAAGAAGGGATACTGGTCTGTAGTTGTTGACATCGGAGGGATTGAGTGTAGGTTTTTTCAGAAGGGGTGCAACTCTCGCTCTCTTGAAGACGGAAGGGACGTAGCCAGCGGTCAGGGATGAGTTGATGAGCGAGGTGAGGTAAGGGAGAAGGTCTCCGGAAATGGTCTGGAGAAGAGAGGAGGGGATAGGGTCAAGCGGGCAGGTTGTTGGGCGGCCAGCCGTCACAAGAAGCGAGATTTCATCTGGAGAGAGAGGGGAGAAAGAGGTCAGAGCACAGGGTAGGGCAGTGTGAGCAGAACCAGCGGTGTCGTTTGACTTAGCAAACGAGGACCTTCTTTTCAAAATGGTTGACGAAGTCATCTGCAGAGAGGGAGGAGGGGGGGGAGGAGGATTCAGGAGGGAGGAGAAGGTGGCAAAGAGCTTCCTAGGGTTAGAGGCAGATGCTTGGAATTTAGAGTGGTAGAAAGTGGCTTTAGCAGCAGAGACAGAGGAGGAAAATGTAGAGAGGAGGGAGTGAAAGGATGCCAGGTCCGCAGGGAGGCGAGTTTTCCTCCATTTCCGCTCGGCTGCCCGGAGCTCTGTTCTGTGAGCTCGCAATGAGTCGTCGAGCCACGGAGCGGGGAGGGGAGGACCGAGCCGGCCTGGAGGATAGGGGACATAGAGTCAAAGGATGCAGAAAGGGAAGAGAGGAGGGTTGAGGAGGCAGAATCAGGAGATAGGTTGGAGAAGGTATGAGCAGAGGGAAGAGATGATAGGATGGAAGAGGAGAGAGTAGCGGGGGAGAGAGAGCGAAGGTTGGGACGGCGCGATACCATCCGAGTAGGGGCAGTGTGGGAAGTGTTGGATGAGAGCGAGAGGGAAAAGGATACAAGGTAGTGGTCGGAGACTTGGAGGGGAGTTGCAATGAGGTTAGTGGAAGAACAGCATCTAGTAAAGATGAGGTCGAGCGTATTGCCTGCCTTGTGAGTAGGGGGGGAAGGTGAGAGGGTGAGGTCAAAAGAGGAGAGTAGTGGAAAGGAGGCAGAGAGGAATGAGTCAAAGGTAGACGTGGGGAGGTTAAAGTCGCCCAGGACTGTGAGAGGTGAGCCGTCCTCAGGAAAGGAGCTTATCAAGTTGGAGCTTATTAGTTGTCTTCACTACCTTCACTCCCTTTCCACACACTGAGCAGATGTTGTCATGAGAAGGTTTTCACTTAAACAGACACATTTTTTTTATGGGGGGTTTTGTTAACGCTAATTGTCTCTTCCACTTCATCACCACTGATTGGACTGGATTTAACAAGGGACATCAATAAGGAACATATCATTCGATGTATAAAGTTTTCTGTCCCTGTAAGTTCACATGTGGAACTGCATTAAATGTTTATTTTTATTTTTTATTGAATATTCGAAACATACAATTTACTCGCAGTGAAGCCGCTCAATGACGACATCACACCAGTCATCCAACAGATTCCCATTCAGAGACACACAGAAGCATCCAGGGTCAATGCCCTGCTCAAGGGCGCGTTGACAGATCTACCACCAGGCCAGAAAATGGGAACCCGAACCCTCCAAGATCCCCCCTACAGTTCCCCAATATCTGTCCCTCAACCATTCGAGACCCCTTTCACAGCCCCCCCCCCAGGGAGAAAAAAAACAACCTTTTGTTTTTGTTTTGTTTCCAGTCATTTAGAAATGTGATCCCAATGTCCCACATTGTCCTCTTTATTAACATGAAGACTCATATACAGTATAGTATTAGTTTAAAACTAAAATGGACCAATCCTGGATCGCCCCCTGTATTATCAACCACTGAAATAGGAGAGACTTTGTCCCCTCTCTGTTTGTCTGCTCAACCATAACACCCCATGTAGCCCATGGCAACCTGATGACTCAGAGTCACATCATAAACAAGTAGAATGACCACCGTGGGGGAAACAACTGATATTCACCATCTGGGACCATTCAACAGTCTAGATTTACCAGGTTATTACTTCTAAATAAACTGTTCACCATCTGGGACCATTCAACAGTCTAGATTTACCAGGTTATTACTAAATAAACTGTTCACCATCTGGGACCATTCAACAGTCTAGATTTACCAGGTTATTACTTCTAAATAAACTGTTCACCATCTGGGACCATTCAACAGTCTAGATTTACCAGGTTATTACTAAATAAACTGTTCACCATCTGGGACCATTCAACAGTCTAGATTTACCAGGTTATTACTTCTAAATAAACTGTTCACCATCTGGGACCATTCAACAGTCTAGATTTACCAGGTTATTACTAAATAAACTGTTCACCATCTGGGACCATTCAACAGTCTAGATTTACCAGGTTATTACTAAATAAACTGTTCACCATCTGGGACCATTCAACAGTCTAGATTTACCAGGTCATTACTAAATTAACTGTTCACCATCTGGGACCATTCAACAGTCTAGATTTACCAGGTTATTACTTCTAAATAAACTGTTCACCATCTGGGACCATTCAACAGTCTAGATTTACCAGGTTATTACTTCTAAATAAACTGTTCACCATCTGGGACCATTCAACAGTCTAGATTTACCAGGTTATTACTAAATAAACTCTTCACCATCTGGGACCATTCAACAGTCTAGATTTACCAGGTTATTACTAAATAAACTCTTCACCATCTGGGACCATTCAACAGTCTAGATTTACCAGGTTATTACTTCTAAATAAACTGTTCACCATCTGGGACCATTCAACGGTCTAGATTTACCAGGTTATTACTAAATAAACTGTTCACCATCTGGGACCATTCAACAGTCTAGATTTACCAGGTTATTACTTCTAAATAAACTGTTCACCATCTGGGACCATTCAACAGTCTAGATTTACCAGGTTATTACTAAATAAACTGTTCACCATCTGGGACCATTCAACAGTCTGGATTTACCAGGTTATTACTAAATAAACTCTTCACCATCTGGGACCATTCAACAGTCTAGATTTACCAGGTTATTACTAAATAAACTGTTCACCATCTGGGACCATTCAACAGTCTAGATTTACCAGGTTATTATTAAATAAACTGTATACCATCAGGGACCATTCAGCAGTCTAGATTTACCAGGTTATTACTAAATAAACTGTTCACCATCTGGGACCATTCAACAGTCTAGATTTACCAGGTTATTACTTCTAAATAAACTGTTCACCATCTGGGACCATTCAACAGTCTAGATTTACCAGGTTATTACTAAATAAACTGTTCACCATCTGGGACCATTCAACAGTCTAGATTTACCAGGTTATTACTAAATAAACTGTTCACCATCTGGGACCATTCAACAGTCTAGATTTACCAGGTTATTACTAAATAAACTGTTGAGATAAATACTGTTAATGGTTTGCCTAATGGGGGAACCTGGTGAGATAAATACTGTTAATGGTTTGCCTAATGGGGGAACCTGGTGAGATAGATACTGTTAATGGTTTGCCTAATGGGGGAACTAGGTGAGATAGATACTGTTAATGGTTTGCCTAATGGGGGAACCTGGTGAGATAAATACTGTTCATGGTTTGGGGGAACTTGGTGAGATAAATACTGTTAATGGTTTGCCTAATGGGGGAACCTGGTGAGATAGATACTGTTAATGGTTTGCCTAATGGGGGGACCTGGTGAGATAGATACTGTTAATGGTTTGCCTAATGGGGGAACCTGGTGAGATAGATACTGTTAATGGTTTGCCTAATGGGGGGAACCTGGTGAGATAAATACTGTTAATGGTTTGCCTAATGGGGGAACCTGGTGAGATAAATACTGTTAATGGTTTGCCCAATGGGGGAACCTGGTGAGATAAATACAGTTAATGGTTTGCCTAATGGGGGAACCTGGTGAGATAAATACTGTTAATGGTTTTGGGGAACTTGGTGAGATAAATACTGTTAATGGTTTGCCTAATGGGGGGAACCTGGTGAGATAAATACTGTCAATTTGGTGAAAGTATTCCTTTTCTAAATAATATATTTCCCAATGATTTAATGTTGCACAAGTGTGAAAATCACAGCAAAATGTTTGAATGCCCTTTTGTCCTGAATGGCATTCTAAGTGTAAATTTTAAATCTACATTACTTCCTCATGTTTCCTCCAATCACAGTTTATGATACGCCATGTAGAAGCTCTGAGTCATTACTTCCTCATGTTTTCTCCAATCACAGTTTATGATACCATGTAGAAGCTCTGAGTCATTACTTCCTCATGTTTCCTCCAACTACAGTTTATTATATGCAGAAGTTGTTAGCTTGAATGCTAATACTCATTGACAGGCTGGTAGCAAAGCTAGCCAAAGAGCATTTACTGGTTGAAGTGTTTTTTTTTAAGTATAAAGCAGTTGATTTGTGACAATAACACATTATATTACATTTATAATCCAAAAGTAATGTGAAATGCACTTATAAGCAACCTGTAAATGGAGGCTATTTTTGCTGTCAGCCTATGAGAACTCCCCTGAGTTTTCCCCCACGGTGGTGAATTAGTGAATAGACACAGAGCTTAATGTGAGTTTCCTTCAGTAGCATCCTGATCTTGCACTGTAATATTCAGAATACGTTTCCTCATTAGCAGATATGCAACATCCATAACTAGTGGTTTCCCCATTACCAGATATACTACATCCATAACTAGTGGTTTCCTCATTAGCAGATATACTGCATCCATAACTAGTGGTTTCCTCATTACCAGATATACTACATCCATAACTAGTGGTTTCCTCATTACCAGATATACTGCATCCATAACTAGTGGTTTCCTCATTACCAGATATACTAAATCCATAACTAGTGGTTTCCTCATTACCAGATATACTACATCCATAACTAGTGGTTTCCTCATTACCAGATATACTACATCCATAACTAGTGGTTTCCTCATTAGCAGATATACTACATCCATAACTAGTGGTTTCCTCATTACCAGATATACTACATCCATAACTAGTGGTTTCCTCATTACCAGATATACTACATCCGTAACTAGTGGTTTCCTCATTACCAGATATACTACATCCATAACTACATCCATTTCCTCATGAGCATGGACGAGTTTCTGCAACCAAATTGTGCATCGGCCCTCAATTTTAGCAACACAGAAAAGGGCCTGTATTGGAGACCAAAAGTCTTCTACCACACTGCTTAGAGTTTCAGCAACTTTAAAAATGTATTTCTAGTCTACAATCATCCACTTTACTACTGAGGTGGAAAAAATATGACAAAATATGGCTATTGTTGCTTGACTGGTCTTTTTAAGACAATTGTCAAACAAGTTTGAACACAAAATCATGGGCATGAGGCCTGTCCTTTCAGCTAAAATAAACGGTGAATTTCTGTTGTGGGTCTTTTAACCTTCTGTCTGACTTTGTTTTTGTTGTTCACACAGGAGAGAGACATGACGATCGTGGATCCTCTGGGGAGCCTCAACAACATCATGAAGCTGAAGAGGCAGAGGAGAGTTTTTCCGCATCAGAACATCTCAAGAAACAGAAGCGGAAACGCACAGGGAAGAAACCTCTTCGCTGCTCTGACTGTGGGAAGAGATTCACCTCTTCAGCAGACCTCAAAAGACATCAGAGAATCCATACAGGAGAGAAACCTTATAGCTGTGATCAATGTGGGAAGAGATTTACTGATCTCAGCAGCCTGAAAAGACACCAGAGAATTCACACGGGAGAGAAACCTTATAGATGCACTGACTGTGGGAAGAGTTTTAATGTTCCAAGCAGCCTGAAAACACACCAAAGAATTCACACAGGAGAGAAACCTTATAGCTGCACTGACTGTGGGAAGAGTTTTAATGTTCCAAGCAGCCTGAAAACACACCAAAGAATTCACACGGGAGAGAAACCTTATAGCTGTGATCAATGTGGGAAGAGTTTTGTTTCATCTAGCCAGCTGACTGTACACCAGAGACCACACACAGGAGAGAAATGTTATAGCTGTGATCAATGTGGGAAGAGTTTTGTTTCATCTAGCAAGCTGACTGCACACCAGAAAACACACACAGGAGAGAAATCGTATAGCTGTGATCAATGTGGGAAGAGATACTCTGGTAAAAGATCTCTGATTAGACATCAGAAAATACATGAAGGAGTTGTTCCATGATATCAATAAAATGTCACAATGTAGAACCCTAAACGTTTGTCCCCTGTTCTATTGATTTCATCATGATATGGATATTAGCCTCATCAGGGGAAAAATCCAGGTTTTGAAATGAAAGAGTACTATTTATGTGATGAACAAAAAGTGTTGCGTTACACTTATCTCGTCGGTGATCCACTTGAATCAAAATGCAACACTTCAAAATGTAGCTAGCTGTTTACCACAGGTTGTCCTCTAACCAGTGATGTACACATTAAACCCAGATTCCATGTGGTTTTAGAGCTGTTCGTTTAATCAGGATGTGCAACCTCATCTCCTCCCTCTCGCGCAATTGATTTCAACGTGATTTCAATATGAGTGAAGTAAGTGTTGCATTTCTCTTCGTTCTGGGGACCTCTACATTTAAATGCATCACTCTGAAATGTAGCTGACTATCTTCTGCAGACGTATTGCCAGTTGTCAAAACAGCGTTTTTGGTGCTTATAAGGAGCTCGTTTAAAAAAAAAGATTTGTTTCACACTTTGTTGGTTACTACTTTTTTTGGTTACAACATTCCATATGCGTTATTTCATAGTTGTGATATCTTAATTATTATTCTACAATGTAGAAAATAGTTAAAATTAAGAAAACCCTTGAATGAGTAGTGAGTGTGTCCAACTTTTGACTGGTACTGTATGTCTGAAAGATATCAAATCTAATTGTATTATGTTTATTTGTCACATGCGCCGAATACAACAGTGAAATGCTTATATTTCGATGCACTCACAACATTCAGACATTTGTGTTACTGTCATCAATAAAAAGTCCTCACAAACAGGCGTCTTCTCCCTTCGGACAACGACAACACTCTGACCTGAGTGGGCGGGTGTAGTGTCCGGATGCGCATTTCGAAGCGCTCTGATTGGTTGGGAATTTGCAGGGCTATGATGGGTGAGGGATAATTTAGGTAAGCTGAGCAGCCAATCTAACGGGATATAGGGGAAACTGAAGGGACTGTGAGGGGACGTTAGGGGAAACTGAAGGGACTGTGAGGGGACATTAGGGGAAACTGAAGGGACTGTGAGGGGACATTAGGGGAAACTGAAGGGACTGTGAGGGGACGTGAAGGGAAACTGAAGGGACTGTGAGGGGACATTAGGGGAAACTGAAGGGACTGTGAGGGGACGTTAGGGGAAACTGAAGGGACTGTGAGGGGACGTTAGGGGAAACTGAAGGGACTGTGAGGGGACATTAGGGGAAACTGAAGGGACTGTGAGGGGACATTAGGGGAAACTGAAGGGACTGTGAGGGGACATTAGGGGAAACTGAAGGGACTGTGAGGGGACGTGAAGGGAAACTGAAGGGACTGTGAGGGGACATTAGGGGAAACTGAAGAGACTGTGAGGGGACGTTAGGGGAAACTGAAGGGACTGTGAGGGGACGTTAGGGGAAACTGAAGGGACTGTGAGGGGACGTTAGGGGAAACTGAAGGGACTGTGAGGGGACGTGAAGGGAAACTGAAGGGACTGTGAGGGGACATTAGGGGAAACTGAAGGGACTGTGAGGGGACGTTAGGGGAAACTGAAGGGACTGTGAGGGGACATTAGGGGAAACTGAAGGGACTGTGAGGGGACGTTAGGGGAAACTGAAGGGACTGTGAGGGGACATTAGGACTGTGAGGGGACATTAGGGGAAACTGAAGGGACTGTGAGGGGACATTAGGGGAAACTGAAGGGACTGTGAGGGGACATTAGGGGAAACTGAAGGGACTGTGAGGGGACGTGAGGTAGAGAGGAGAGGAGCAGGATGTACTTTTTACTCACTACCAAATATGGCGATGAGAGGAAGCCCAGTGAAAGATGAGTGGGAGATGATAGAGTGAAATGGATTTTGTCCAACATTCTGCACATTTTCTCATCGATGAAACGTTTGATCTCAATACAGTTTTCTGTTTCCATAACTAGAATCTGTAACAAACAGAGTGTACTACGTTTTACGTTAAAATGGCGTTAAAAGGAGTGCAAGAGCGAATTGAGTTATTGCACGACCACACTTTACGCAGTGGGAGAAGATATGAGATGGATTCTGGCCATATGAACTCGGTAGCACAGAGTATATCAATTTGACATTGCAAAATTGTACATTGTGGGTAGTTTATAAGATATCCGGAAATAAATTAACAAATATGTAATAACGCAAAAACATAACTGTTTGTACTTAATAGGTAACCAGATCGTGACTACAACTAAGTTACTAACTCTTTAACCACACTGTGTGGTTTAATTTGTGTGTAAAAAAAATCATGCTTCCTTCCCTTCAACTTGTCTGAAAATAAAATAGATCCATTTTACTCAACTGCGTTACCCAGTGGTAAGTTTGTGAATAGCAACGCATATCTTGATGCTGCAATTTTTGTGCAATCACAGAAAGGGGCCTATTTTGGTGACCAAAAGTAATCTGACACACTGCTTAGGGTTTCAGCAACTGCAATAATGTATTTATAGCCTGGAATCATCCACTATACTACTGTGGAAACAATAATACAAAACATGTCTATTGTTGCTCACTTGACTGTCTTTTTAAGATAATTGTCCAATAAGTTTGTAAAAGCATTTAAACATTCAACATACAATAGATGTCAATTGTTGTATAACATCCTGGGCATCACCTTTCAGCTAAAATAAACTATGTATTTCTGTTGTGGGCCTTTAACCATCTGTCTGACTTTGTTGTTCACACAGGAGAGAGACGTGACTATCGTGGATCCTCTGGGCAGCCTCAACAACATCATGAAGCTGAAGAGGCAGAGGAGAGTTTTTCCAAATCAGAACACCTCAATAAACACCAGCAGAGACCCACAGGGAAGAGAACTCACCACTGCTCTGACTGTGGGAAGAGTTACTCAAGATCAGATTCACTAAAAGTACACCAGAGAATTCACACCGGAGAGAAACCTTTTAGCTGTGATCAATGTGGGAAAAGTTTTACTGAATCTAGACAGCTGACTATACACCAGAGAAAACACAGGAGAGAAACCTTACCTTTGCTCTGACTGTGGAAAGAGTTTTGTTTCATCAGGACATTTACAATTACACCAGAGAACACACACAGGTGAGAAATCTCATAGCTGTGATCAATGTGACAAGAGATACTCTGATAAAAGACCTCTGATCAAACATCAGAAAATACATACATGAAGAAGTTGTTTCAGGATATCAATGAAATAATGTCACAATGTAGAATGTTTTAACATTGTAGTAGGAGTAATTTAATGATGTCATAATGTAGAACCCTAAACGTTTGCCCCCTGTTCTATTGATTTCAGCATGATATGAATATTAGCCTCAGGTGGAAAAAGTGATTAACAAAGTGTTATGTTAGACTTACCTTGTCAGTGACCCACTTGAATCAAAATGGAACACTTCTAAATATAGCTAGCTGTTTTCTACAAATCGTCTTCTAACCAATGATATACCCAGATTCTGTGTGGTTTTTTTTAGCTGTTAGTTTTGACAGGACGTGCAACCTTATCTCGAGCAAATTCATTTCAACGAGTGATGACAAATAAGTGTTGCGTTTCTCTTAGTTTTGGGGACCCAATGTAGCCTACAGTTTTCTGCAAATACCAGTAATATGATTACTGTTGTGGCATGTCTTGTCATTTTGTCAATTCAATTTGTCATTTTAGTACATTTTACGTTGAAGTTTTCTGCATATTGGTTATTGATTTGGACACGTTAAAACTGTGTTTTGACATTGGGCTCCTCCCACCAAGCAAGATACTTAGTTGTTGTTACCACTGGTACTTCCTGTCCTCCTAGGATTAGTGGTGCAGGTTGATGTGTGAATGATGAGGTTACAGTCTAGATGAAAACCAAGATACTTAGTTGTTGTTACCACTGGTACTTCCTGTCCTCCTAGGATTAGTGGTGCAGGTTGTTGTTACCACTGGTACTTCCTGTCCTCCTAGGATTAGTGGTGCAGGTTGTTGTTACCACTGATACTTCCTGTCCTCCTAGGATTAGTGGTGCAGGTTGTGGATGGTCTCTAAAAAAAACACATCTGAATTTCCACAGACCTTTTCCCATTCAGGAGCATGTTGATGGATGTGGCCCAGTCTTCCAGCTGCTTTACCTCCCAGCCCATGGAAATGTCCTCTTTGATGCTGGTTAATGGTACGGCTCGGGACAGCCCGACATCGTCTGCATACCCAGGGTCCAGAGTGTCACTGAAAACAACTTTTCGGGTGGACATGTGAAGGAGAAACAGATATTGTGACACACCAGAGGTGACAAATTAACCAATTTCTAGTGACCAATTAAACACATTTCTGTGTTCATGCAAGTGACTGATTGAACAAATCCTCATTGTCAGGATATGCAATTTGGCAGTACGTCCAGACCCTTGTTTTGAGAACGAAAGATATCTCAGTTTCAAGGTCTCAGATTAGAGAGAAGAAGCCTTGTGAGCTATTGGTCTGTCACATGTTATGAACCACTATTGGTCGGTCACGTGAATGAAGCAAACGTTAATTCATTATGAATAATTAATAAGCTAAATCATACAAATATAACTTGTTTGCAGTATATGCGAGAACTAACGGGACTGCCCCTGTACAGCTCCTGACAGACGTGTACTATGGTGCATTGAGTTGATTGGAACCTCTCCAGCAAGCTGACAATAAAGAATTATTGATTAACTATTGACTTTGAGTGTCCCTTTGTTGAATTTCCATGACAGTCCTTTAAATGCCTTTTGGGAAACTCCAAGAGAGCTGTCATGTGCCATTTACTGAGGAGTGGCTTCTGTCTGGCCACTCTACCATACAGGCCTGATTGGTGGAATGCTGCAGAGATGGTTGTCCTTCTGGAAGTTTATCCTAAACATGGTGGTGGCAGCATCATGCTGTAGGGGTATTTTTCAGTCAAGTTTGGCTACTTCGAAGAATCTGAAATATAAAATATATTTTGTATTGTTTCACTATTATTCTACAATGTAGAAAAGAGTAAAAATAAAGAAAAACCCTTGTGTGTCCAAACTTTTGACTGGTACTGTATATGATTGGAATGTTTTGTTAAGCCAGCAGCTAGATACTTGAAATGAGACATATAATCATGACATGATTAAAAAATGCTATTCACTGACATGGATAGGTAGCTAATGAAACACCAATGGACATTTACAGTAGCTCGCTCGGCTATTCAAACTGTAACATTGGCTAGCTTTACAATACATTGGATAAATGGTCCATGGAGTTACCTCTTCATACTATCAAGATAATTCTTATTGCAGCTGAATATTTTCAGTGCACTCTAAAACATATTATTATCTAATTTCAGCCTTTGGGAGCTAGATACGTCTGTTTCTCTTCATCAGACAGCAGCTCATGTTTTCAGAAGAGGCTGAAGTTATGTACATTTAGTTACATCGTAGATAAAAGCAGGCATTTTTTTAAGCATAAAAGCATTCAGTTGTAAATAAAAGCATTCAGTTTTACTGAAAATTAAATATAAACTCTACGTTTTACTCATCTGCGTTACCCACTCCAGTCAGCAGATGGCGGTCTGGGAATTTAAGGCGATGCTGCTGGTGTGACGTATAATGTAGTGGACGGAACGCTTCTTTCAACAGCAGAAACATTTAGTGAGACACCTCGGTAGCTTTCTTGACAAAATAAACGAACCAATAAAGATTTTTAGTGTACATTAGCCAATGTGGTTTATCCCACTCCTGTCGTCTAGTGAGTTATCCAATCATTTATTATTTACGGTGTTGTAGTTATTAGTCACTTAGCGGTCTGGTTTAGTTAGCATTAGCCTAGCTAGCTAACATCCCCGACCATGAGTTCACTAAGCTACTCTCCTGATAAAGAAGAGGAGGTCTGCTGGACGGAGAAAGAGGGTCTCGTCAAAGAGGAGGAGGAAGAGGAGGCTGTTACAATACAAAAACATGAGGATGAGGCTATCACCGTGAAGGAAGAAGAGGGAGACGCGTTCAGAGTGAAAGAGGAAGAGGATGCAGTTTTTGGAGTGAAAAGGGAGGAAGAGGAAGAAACTGGATATCTGGGCCCGGTTTCCCCAAAGCACCTTAAGGCATCTAATGATGAACTGAGCAGTAAGATGGTTTTGAGAAACCGTTCCCTGATTAACACTAGTAAGTACTGTCTTAAATACAGAGGCACAAACTCTGCGGTTGTTGAACTGATGTGTGGTGTTCAAGGGAAAATATGTAGTTGCTTCATCAATTTTTGGACTTTTAAATTATTTATTTATAGCCATTGATTCTTGAGGAATATAACACATGCCTCATGAGCTTAGTTCAACTGTTGTACCCCATCAGAGCCCCAAATAAGCTTTTTTACTCCAATGTTTAGAAACAATGTAAATCAACACTGTATAGCCTCAACATGGTTAAAACTATAATGTTGATATCATGGATGGTCAGTCCTTGCATCCATAGGTCTGTCTATGAATTTGAGAGTAGTTACATTTCTCCAGCCCCATCATCATCTTATTACCAAAACAGTGGTGGAATTATAGCTGTGTTATTGTTTTGACTGCATATTGGTTGATTGATTGATGTGATTTTTTAAAGGGGCAACCCTCGGATTTAAACAGCAACAAAATGGCTGCCCAGAGACATGGTTTGGTTAACAGCTGAGGGATGGGGGCTGGGGAAATGTTACCACTCTTAAATTCATAGTGAAAGCTATTGTAGCAACCATAACCCAACACCAAGCGACCTCGTCAAGAAGTTTAGACATCATGGCTTAACGATTATAAGGCTTGGCAGTCACTATGTATACAAGGACTGGACATCCAGAAGGTCAAAATGATAGTTTTAACCAGATTTTGAGGCTATACAGTGTTTGTTCATGAACAATGGCGTTTAACAAACTTATGTTTTGGTTTCTGATGGGGGAAATACAGTTGAATCATTTGAGGCATTTATAAGTTCTATTCTTCAAGAATCAATGGCTATTATGATGTCATAATGATATAATGTCTGACCCCATTTCGTCGATTGTTTGATCGATCGGCTGTTGGTCGACCAATATCTTTTTGTTGAGCAGTCGCAAATATAGATATTTTTTATGGCACAATAGATACTTGTCTAATTCGCTCTTGTCTCTGTGGACTAATCCATTTGTCTGATTTGCTCTTGTCTCAGTGGACTAATCCACTTGTCTGATTCGCTCCTGTCTCAGTGGACTAATCCATTTGTCTGATTCGCTCCTGTCTCAGTGGACTAATCCATTTGTCTGATTCGCTCCTGTCTCTGTGGACTAATCCATTTGTCTGATTCGCTCCTGTCTCAGTGGACTAATCCATTTGTCTGATTCGCTCCTGTCTCAGTGGACTAATCCACTTGTCTGATTCGCTCCTGTCTCCGTGGACTAATCCATTGTGGAGGCTGTGGGGGTGGCACAATACAAGAAGTGGTGTGTATACTACATGCCAGGTGTAGACGACACGATTCTGTCCCTGATTTAGCTGTGTCAGACAAGTTTTTGTGATCAGGACAAAGTCCCCATGTCGTTACCTGCTCGGGGTGTGCAGCCGTCACCAACACTCATTTAATGCCGGCTGGTCAGAGAGACAATCATGTCTTTGAACCGTCCCAGATGTCCCAATAATTTCAAAACGTGTTTGATTTTTTTCGGCCCTAATCTACAATGCTTTTGTAGTGGTGAGATGTGGAACGACCAGTTTTGAGAATGGTGATCAGAAATAGCCAATGAGAGCTCACAAGAGAAGAAGCCATGGAGATGATAACATTGTATAGACTACGACTAGGGCTATTACTAATACTACAACTGATACTACTACTACTACAACTAGTACTGATACTACTACTACTAATACTACTGGTACTACTCATACTACTGATACTACTACTACAACTAGTACTAATACTACTACTACTGATACTACTACTACAACTAGTACTAATACGACTAATACTACTGATACTACTCATACTACTGATACTACTACTACTACTGATACTACTACTACAACTAGTACTAATACTACTGATACTACTACTACAACTAGTACTAATACTACTAATACTACTGATACTACTACTACTAATACTAATACTACTACTACTGATACTACTACTACAACTAGTACTAATACTACTACTACTGATGCTACTACAACTAGTACTAATACTACTAATACTACTACTAATACTTATACTACTAGTACTACTACTACTAGTATTACTAGTAGTAGTAGTACTCCAGCAGGAGAGCTGTACCATTAATTACCATAATTTGTCATCTACAATGTGTGTTTGGTGACGGTAACTCCTGTTAATGCACCCCATGTAATATTATTACAGTCTTACCATGGCGAGAGTGGACACCTTGTTTACAGAGCTTATAACCGTTGTTTGCAGAGCTTATAACCTGTTTACAGAGCTTATAACCTATGTTTACAGAGCTTATAACCTATGTTTACAGAGCTTATAACCTATGTTTGCAGAGCTTATAACCTATGTTTGCAGAGCTTATAACCTATGTTTGCAGAGCTTATAACCTATGTTTGCAGAGCTTATAACCTATGTTTGCAGAGCTTATAACCTATGTTTACAGAGCTTATAACCTATGTTTACAGAGCTTATAACCTATGTTTACAGAGCTTATAACCTGTTTGCAGAGCTTATAACCTATGTTTACAGAGCTTATAACCTATGTTTGCAGAGCTTATAACCTATGTTTACAGAGCTTATAACCTATGTTTGCAGAGCTTATAACCTATGTTTACAGAGCTTATAACCTATGTTTACAGAGCTTATAACCTGTTTGCAGAGCTTATAACCTGTTTACAGAGCTTATAACCTATGTTTACAGAGCTTATAACCTATGTTTACAGAGCTTATAACCTATGTTTACAGAGCTTATAACCTGTTTACAGAGCTTATAACCTGTTTACAGAGCTTATAACCTATGTTTACAGAGCTTATAACCTATGCTACACTGGTGAGAAACATGTTGGTTTATTTCATTCCATTTATTAGTTTTGTCAATTTATTTTAATTGCTTGTCGTGCTCCTGTCAATCAAGAAGTATATTTTTTCTTCACCTCAAACAGCAAGTAAACAAAGTCTGTTTTTACATCCATTGAGAATGACAATAGTTCCTCGATGTGGCAGATTTAGGTAGTTCCCTTTTAGATAAACACTGCAAAAATATATAAGTCGTCCTCTGATTCATTGGAGACATCAGAAAATAGACCAGATTACTTCCTGTCTGTGTGGATCTCACTGGCGCGTGAAACCAAGAGCATATTGGATGAATGTCATATTTCAGTCACCCAGTAAATGATACTCAAATTTTCACTGTACCCATCATGAGGTTGCTACCCATCACAAATTAATGTTTACAACAACGTAGGGTGCACAGGTTGAGAGAAACATTTGAGTTATTCCTTCTCGCATCGCGCTCTCCTCTCCTCTCACATTTTCGTTTGTGGACTTCAATGCATAACACATCATCTGTACGTGACCAGGATAAAAAAAAACTTTCCAAGCCAAACCATATCAAAACTGCTACACACAGCCTACATCATTGTCACCATATTAGCTAAAGTAACGTCATAGTCAACACAGCTAATAGGACTAACGCATTAGTAAACCTGCTACAATCATGCAGTAACTTTACAGTGTACAGTCAGTAAGCAGTTTAGCAGTTACACCGGCATGCCACATTGGTTTTCCTTTGTAAAATTAGAAGCTTACCTTTGATTTGGAAGAGTTCCATGTTGTGTTGGAGAGTCATAGCCAGCAAGCTAACATAGCATCCCTCTGTCATTGCCAGCTAGCTAACATAGCATCCCTCTGTTATAATCAGCTAGCTAACATAGCATCCCTCTGTTATAGCCAGCGAGCTAACATAGCTTCCCTCTGTTATAGCCAGCTAGCTAACATAGCATCCTTCTGTTATAGCCAGCTAGCTAACATAGCATCCCTCTGTTATAGTCAGCTAGCTAACATAGCATCCCTCTGTTATAGTCAGCTAGCTAACATAGCATCCCTCTGTTATAGCCAGCTAGCTAACATAGCATCCCTCTGTCAGAGCCAGCTAGCTAACATAGCATCCCTCTATTATAGCCAGCGAGCTAACATAGCTTCCCTCTGTTATAGCCAGCTAGCTAACATAGCATCCTTCTGTTATAGCCAGCTAGCTAACATAGCATCCCTCTGTTATAGTCAGCTAGCTAACATAGCATCCCTCTGTTATAGTCAGCTAGCTAACATAGCATCCCTCTGTTATAGCCAGCTAGCTAACATAGCATCCCTCTGTCAGAGCCAGCTAGCTAACATAGCATCCCTCTGTTATAGCCAGCTAGCTAACATAGCATCCCTCTGTTATAGTCAGCTAGCTAACATAGCATCCCTCTGTTATAGCCAGCTAGCTAACATAGCATCCCTCTGTCAGAGCCAGCTAGCTAACGTAGCATCCCTCTGTTATAGCCAGCTAGCTAACATAGCATCCCTCTGTTATAGTCAGCTAGCTAACATAGCATCCCTCTGTTATAGCCAGCTAGCTAACATAGCATCCCTCTGTTATAGCCAGCTAGCTAACATAGCATCCCTCTGTTATAGCCAGCTAGCTAACATAACATCCCTCTGTCAGAGCCAGCTAGCTAACATAGCATCCCTCTGTTATAGCCAGCTAGCTAACATAGCATCCCTCTGTTATAGCCAGCTAGCTAACATAGCATCCCTCTGTTATAGCCAGCTAGCTAACATAGCATCCCTCTGTTATAGCCAGCTAGCTAACATAACATCCCTCTGTCAGAGCCAGCTAGCTAACATAGCATCCCTCTGTTATAGCCAGCTAGCTAACATAGCATCCCTCTGTTATAGCCAGCTAGCTAACATAGCATCCCTCTGTTATAGCCAGCTAGCTAACATAGCATCCCTCTGTTATAGCCAGCAAGCTAACATAGCATCCCTCTGTTATAGCCAACTAGCTAGCATAGCATCCCTCTGTTATAGTCAGCTAGCTAACATAGCATCCCACTGTTATAGCCAGCTAGCTAACATAGCATCCCACTGTTATAGCCAGCTAGCTAACATAGCATCCCTCTGTTATAGCCAGCTAGCTAACATAGCATCCCTCTGTTATAGCCAGCTAACTAACAAAGCATCCCTCTGTTATAGTCAGCTAGCTAACATAGCATCCCTCTGTTATAGCCAGCTAGCTAATATAGCATCCCTCTGTTATAGCCAGCTAACTAACATAGCATCCCTCTGTTATAGTCAGCTAGCTAACATAGCATCCCTCTGTTATAGCCAGCTAACTAACATAGCATCCCTCTGTTATAGTCAGCTAGCTAACATAGCATCCCTCTGTTATAGCCAGCTAGCTAATATAGCATCCCTCTGTTATAGCCAGCTAACTAACATAGCATCCCTCTGTTATAGTCAGCTAGCTAACATAGCATCCCTCTGTTATAGCCAGCAAGCTAACATAGCATCCCTCTGTTATAGCCAGCTAGCTAACATAGCATCCCTCTGTTTGAGCAGGGTGTTTCAGTAGGCTAAACTAGCTAGCTGCATTTGCTAGCTAAGTAAGTAAAAAAAAAAAAAATGACACTTGCTTTTCCTTAATTTAAGAAATTAATTTGTTTTAAACTGTTGAACTATCTGTAGGTTGTTTTCAGTACTAGATTAATTCTCTGATTCTTTGATTGCGTGGACAACATGTCAGTTCATGCTGTAAGAGCTCTGATAGGTTGGAGGACAACCTCCGGAAGTTGTCATAATTACTGTGTAAGTCTATGGAAGGGGGTGAGAACCATGAACCTCCAGGTTTTGTATTGAAGCCAATGTACCCAGAAGAGGACGGAAGCCAGCAGTTCTCTGGCTACACCATGGTGCTACCCAGTGGTGTAAAGTATTTAAGTAAAAATACTTTAAAGTACTACTTGAGTTAAAGTACTACTTGAGTCATTTTGGGGGTATCTGTACTTTACTATTTGTATTTTTAACTACTTTTACTTCACTACATTCCCCTCAGAAAATGTACTTTTTACTCCAAACATTTTCCTTGACACCCAAAAGTACTCGTTACATTTTGAATGCTTAGCAGGACAGGAAAATAGTCAAATTCACGCACTTAACAACCGAACATCCCCGGTTATCTCTACTGCCTCTGATCTGGCGCACTCACTAAACAACCGAACATCCCCGGTCATCTCTACTGCCTCTGATCTGGCGCACTCACTAAACAACCGAACATCCCCGGTCATCTCTACTGCCTCTGATCTGGCGCACTCACTAAACAGAGAACATCCCCGGTCATCTCTACTGCCTCTGATCTGGAGCACTCACTAAACAGAGAACATCCCCGGTCATCTCTACTGCCTCTGATCTGGAGCACTCACTAAACAACCGAACATCCCCGGTTATCTCTACTGCCTCTGATCTGGAGCACTCACTAAACAGAGAACATCCCCGGTCATCTCTACTGCCTCTGATCTGGCGCACTCACTAAACACTTATGCTTTGTTTGTAAATTATGTTGGAGTGTGCCCCTGGCTTTCCGTAAATAAATAAAAAACAAGAAAATGTTGTCATCTGGTTTGCTTAATATAAAGAATTTGAACATATTTATATTCTTACTTTTCATACTTAAGTATATTTTAAACCAAATACTTTTAGACTTTTACTAGAATTTTACTGGGTGATTAGTCATTTTCTATTAAATTATCTTTACTTTTTCTCAAGTATGACAATTTGGGTACTTTTTTCCAACACTGGTGCAACCCAACAGAGTGCTGTTGTGGCTACTGCCTTCATTGAAACACAGTCTTTTAATACATAATTTGGTGACGCGAATATACACTGCTCAAAAAAATAAAGGAAACACTTAAACAACACAATGTAACTCCAAGTCAATCACACTTCTGTGAAATCAAACTGTCCACTTAGGAAGCAACACTGTTTGACAATACATTTCACATACTGTTGTGCAAATGGGAAATACAACAGGTGGAAATTATTGGCAATTAGCAAGACACCCCCAATAAAGGAGTGGTTCTGCAGGTGGGGACCACAGACCACTTCTCAGTTCCTATGCTTCCTGGCTGATGTTTTGGTCACTTTTGAATGCTGGCGGTGCTTTCACTCTAGTGGTAGCATGAGACTTTTAATAAATTATTTGGTGACGTGAACATATTTATCTACATGAATTATGTTATGTTCAGTTATGATCAGGGAAGAAGAAGAAAACACGCCAAAGGGAACAGTTGGTTAGGATCCCATAAGATGGCCGCTTTCCAATGCATTTCCTAATAACATTCTCTGCTAACTGTCTGAATCGCTGCGTCCCCAGCCAGCCCAACCACTAACTGGACCCATATTTACTTTCAATCTCTTTTCGATTTTTAATTAGATTATACCTCCCGGTAACCTGCCTCACCCAATGTGATATGGAATCTGCTGTTATTTTAAATTTTTAGAACACATTCAAGAACCTCCAGAAGCTAACCAGATAACTAGCTACAAGCAATTTAGCCATGGTTAGCCACTGCTAGCGGCTTTACCTTCTGCACAGCTAGCCAGTTTTTACCTGGATAATACTCCCTGCCCCATCCACCGCTGGTCACTGATCACTTGGCTACATAGCTGATGCATGCTGGACTGTCCATTAATCACGGTACTCCATTCTGCTTGTTTATGTTTTATCTGTCGGCCCCAGCCACACTCAGGCTCTGTGTGTAGTTAATCCGACCCTCCCTGCCTAGTCAACGCCGTTTTATCTGCTGTTGTTGTGCTAGCTGATTAGCTGTTGTTGTCTCACCTACTGTTTTAGCTAGCTCTCCCAATTCAACACCTGTGATTACTGTATGCCTCGCTGTATGTCTCTCTCAAATGTCAATATGCCTTGTATACTGTTGTTCAGGTTAGTTATCATTGTTTTAGTTTACAATGGAGCCCCTAGTTCCACTCTTCATACCCCTGATACCCCCTTTGTCCCACCTCCCACACATGCGGTGACCTCACTCATTACAACCAGCATGTCCAGAGATACAACCTCTCTCATCATCACCCAGTGCCTGGGCTTACCTCCACTGTACCCGCACCCCACCATACCCCTGTCTGCGCATTATGCCCTGAATATATTCTACCATGCCCAGAAATCTGCTCCTTTTATTCTCTGTCCCCAACGCTCTAGGCGACCAGTTTTGATAGCCTTTAGCCGCACCCTCATACTACACCTCCTCTGTTCCGCGGGTGATGTGGAGGTAAACCCAGGCCCCACGTGTCCCCAGGCACCCTCATTTGTTGACTTCTGTGATCGAAAAAGCCTTGGTTTCATGCATGTCAACATCAGAAGCCTCCTCCTTAAGTTTGTTTTACTCACTGCTTTAGCACACTCTGCTAACCCTGATGTCCTTGCCGTGTCTCAATCCTGGCTCAGGAAGGCCACCAAAAATTCTGAGATTTCCATACCCAACTATAACATTTTCCGTCAAGATAGAACTGCCAAAGGGGGAGGAGTTGCAGTCTACTGCAGAGATTGACATTACTTTGCAGGCTTACTTTCCAGGTCCATTCCCAAAAGGTTTGAACTACTAATCTTAGAAATTACTCTCTCCAGAAATAAGTCTCTCACTGTTGCCGCCTGCTACCGACCCCCCTCAGCTCCCAGCTGTGCCCTGGACACCATTTGTGAATTGATCGCCCCCCATCTAGCTTCAGAGTTTGTTCTGTTAGGTGACCTAAACTGGGATATGCTTAACACCCCGGCAGTCCTACAATCTAAGCTAGATGCCCTCAATCTCAATCCTGTGGCAGACTGCAATAGCATCGAATAGCCCCCGCAATATGCAACTGTTCAGGGAAGTCAGGAACCAATACACACAGTCAGTCAGGAAAGCTAAGGCCAGCTTCTTCAGGCAGAAATTTGCATCCTGTAGCTCCAACTCCAAAAAGTTCTGGGACACTGTGAAGTCCATGGAGAACAAGAGCACCTCCTCCCAGCTGCCCACTGCACTGAGGCTAGGTAACACGGTCACCACCGATAAATCCATGATTATCGAAAACTTCAACAAGCATTTCTCAACGGCTGGCCATGCCTTCCGCCTGGCTACTCCAACCTCGGCCAACAGCTCCGCCCCCCACGCAGCGACTCGCCCAAGCCTCTCCAGGTTCTCCTTTACCCAAATCCAGATAGCAGATGTTCTGAAAGAGCTGCAAAACCTGGACCCGTACAAATCAGCTGGGCTTGACAATCTGGACCCTCTATTTCTGAAACTATCCGCCGCCATTGTCGCAACCCCTATTACCAGCCTGTTCAACCTCTCTTTCATATCGTCTGAGATCCCCAAGGATTGGAAAGCTGCCGCAGTCATCCCCCTCTTCAAAGGGGGAGACACCCTGGACCCAAACTGTTACAGACCTATATCCATCCTGCCCTGCAAATCGGAGGGCATGCTGTCCGGTCCTCTGGCAGTCTCTATGGGGGTGCCACAGGGTTCAATTCTCGGGCCGACTCTTTTCTCTGTCTATATCAATGATGTTGCTCTTGCTGCAGGCGATTCCCTGATCCACCTCTACGCAGACGACACCATTCTGTATACTTCCGGCCCGTCCTTGGACACTGTGCTATCTAACCTCCAAATGAGCTTCAATGCCATACAACACTCCTTCCGTGGCCTCCAACTGCTCTTAAACGCTAGTAAAACCAAATGCATGCTTTTCAACCATTTGCTGCCTGCACCCGCACGCCTGACTAGTATCACCACCCTGGATGGTTCCGACCTTGAATATGTGGACATCTATAAGTACCTAGGTGTCTGGCTAGACTGTAAACTCTCCTTCCAGACTCATATCAAACATCTCCAATCGAAAATCAAATCTAGAGTTGGCTTTCTATTCCGCAACAAAGCCTCCTTCACTCACGCCGCCAAACTTACCCCAGTAAAACTGACTATCCTACTGATCCTCGACTTTGGCGACGTCATCTACAAAATAGCTTCCAACACTCTACTCAGCAAACTGGATGCACAGTGCCATCCAATTTGTCACTAAAGCACCTTATACCACCCACCACTGCGACTTGTATGCTCTAGTCGGCTGGCCCTCGCTACATATTCGTCGCCAGACCCACTGGTTCCAGGTCATCAACAAGTCCATGCTAGGTAAAGCTCCGCCTTATCTCAGTTCACTGGTCACGATGGCAACACCCACCCGTAGCACGCGCTCCAGCAGGTGTATCTCACTGATTGTCCCTAAAGCCAACCCCTCATTTGGCCGCCTTTCGTTCCAGTTCTCTGCTGCCTGCGACTGGAACAAATTGCAAAAATCGCTGAAGTTGGAGACTTATCTCCCTCACCAACTTCAAACATCTGCTATCTGAGCAGCTAACCGATCGCTGCAGCTGTACATAGTCTTATCGGTAATAGCCCACCCAATTTTACCTACCTCTTCCCCATACTGTTTTTATTTATTTACTTTTCTGCTCTTTTGCACACCAATATCTCTACCTGTACATGACCATCTGATCATTTATCACTCCAGTGTTAATCTGCAAAATTGTAATTATTTGCCTAACCCGTACAAGTATCTTATATAATTTAAAAGACTCAATTCTTGTTAATCCAACTGCGTTGTCCAATTTCAATAGGCTTTACAGCGAAAGCATACCTTGCGATTGTCTGAGGACGGCGCCCCTCGTAAAAAATCACAAATAGCGATTTAAATAAATCACTTACTTCTGAAAATCCTCCTCTGTTTGCAATCCCAAGGGTCCCAGCTACAACATGAATGGTCGTTTTGTTAGATAAAATCCTTCTTTATATCCCAAGAAGTCAGTTTAGTTGGCGCCACTCGTTCAACATGCAAACAAAGGAATCAAAAAAGCTACCGCTAAATTTTGTTATTTATATTATAATAATATAATATTTCGCAACTACATTTCTATTTAATCCTCAGGTTCCTAAAATGTAAATAAACTGTTTCATACGGAAAGCAGTATGTTCAATAGAAAAGTAAAACGCGTCCTCTTCATCGCGCGACGACAGACTGATATTGTACCGGGACTCTTTGTACAAAAACTCAAAAATTCGTGCTCGTTTTTGAAGAAACAAGCCTGAAACAATGAACAAAGACCGTTGACATCTAGTGGAAGCCATTGGAATTGCAATCTGGGAGCCGGAATTACATAGGACCCATACCTTTCTATTATAAGAGCCTGGGACCTCACAACAACACACAATCTGGTTGGTTTTTCTTTGGATTTTTGCCTGCCATATCAATTGTGTTATAGTCTCAAACCTCAGACAAACGGCAAAGTGTTTTCTATTCAATGCTACCAAATATATGCAAACCCTTCTTCTGGGCCAATTGTAATCTACGACCTTTAGTACTTGATGTTAATGAAGTCTTTTACATTTTTGTTTTGTTTTAAGCCACATTCACATGTTCAAGCATTTCGCTACACTCGTAATTGTAATCTACTTGAAGTTAATAAAGTCTTTTATTGTTGACATCTTTGTTTTTTTAAGCCTCACTGCTTTATCACATGGCCACATTCTCATGTTCCAATGTGAATTCTTTAAGAGATGGGCGGGTCTAAGGCTCTAGATGGAGTGAAAGATGATAAATGGGCGTGAACAAAGAGCAGCACTGAAGATATACAGCAATAGACAATGTAGTAATGATAATGGTTTGCCTAATGGGGGAACCTGGTGAGATAAATACTCTTCATGGTTTGCCTAATGGGGGAACCTGGTGAGATAAATACTGTCAATTTGGTGAAACTATTCCTTTTCTAAATAATATGTTCTTTAAGAAATGGGCGGGTCTAAGGCTCTAGAGGGTGTGAACAAAGAGCAGCACTGAAGATATACAGCAATAGACAATGTAGTAATGATAATGGTTTGTCTAATGGGGGAACCTGGTGATATAATGTTCAGAGAATCCATTAAGGCAATTTGGTGAAAGTATTCCTTTTCTAAATAATGTGTTTCCCACGGATTAATGTTTTGTGAACAAAGAGCAGCACTGTAGCTGTACAACAACAGAAAAATGTAATCTGACACACTGCTTCGGGTTTCAGCAACTGCAATAATGTATTTATAGCCTGGAATCATCCACTATACTACTGTGGAAACAATAATACAAAACATGTCTATTGTTGCTCACTTGACTGTCTTTTTAAGATAATTGTCAAATAAGTTTGTAAAAGCATTTAAACATTCATTAAGGCTGTAAATTGTTGTACGACATCATGGGGATCACCTTTTTAGCTCAAATCAACAGTGGATTTCTACTGTTGTGGGCCTTTAACCATCTGTCTGACTTTGTTGTTCACACAGGAGAAGGATGTGACTATTGTGGATCCTCTGGGGAGCCTCAACAACATCATGAAGCTGACGAGGCAGAGAAAAAATCACAATTACACCAGAGAACACACACAGGAGAGAAACATTTTAGCTGTGATGAATGTGGGAAGAGTTTTACTAAGCCAAGCAACCTGATATCACACCAGAGAACACACACAGGAGAGAAGCCTTTCCACTGCTCTGGCTGCGGAAAGAGGTTCTCAAGAGCAGAGAACCTAAAAGTACACCAGAGAAGCCATACAGGAGAGAAACCTTATAGCTGTGATCAATGTGGGAAGAGATTTCTTTTGTCAGGACATTTAAAAGCGCACCAGAGAATACATACAGGAGAGAAACCTTATAGCTGTGATCAATGTGGGAAGAGTTTTACTCAGTCGTGCAACCTGATATCACACCAGAGAATACACACTGGAGAGAAATATCACCGCTGCTCTTATTGTGGGAAGAGATGCACCACTTTTTCAGACCTCAAAAGACATCAGAGAATCCACACAGGAGAGAAACCTTATAGCTGTGATCAATGTGGGAAGATGTTTACTCAGTCAAAGAACCTGATATCACACCAGAGAACGCATACAGAAGAGAAGCCTTACCACTGCTCTGTCTGCGGGAAGAGTTTCCACAGATCAGATTCACTAAGAAGACACCAGCGAACACACACGTGAGAACTCTCTTAGCGAGAAATCTCATAGCTGTGAACTATGTGACAAGAGATACTCTGATAAAAGATCTCTGATTAAACATCAGAAAATACATGGAGTTGTTTCATGATATCAATGAAATAATGTTACAATGTAGAATGTTTTAACATTGTAGTAGGAATGTTTTAATGATGTCACAATGTAGAATGTTTTAACATTGTAGTTGAAAAATCCAGGTTCTGAATTGAAAGAGTTAAACATACAAAGTGTTTTGTTACATTTACCCTGTTGGTGGCCCACTTGAATCAAAATGCAACACTTCAAAATGTAGCTAGCTGTTTTCTACACGTTGTCCTCTAAACAGTGATGTACACATTATTCCCAGATTCCTTGTGGTTTTTGAGCTGTTAGTTTTAACAGGACGTGCAACCCCCCCCCCCCCCCATCACAAAATGTATTTCCAGGTGATATCGATATGAGTGATGACAAATAAGTGTTGCATTTCTCTTCGTTTTGGGGACTCCTAAATTTAAATGCATCACTCCAAAAATGTAGATGACTGTCTTCTGCTATTTGTCTTTTTTCCACTACTGAAGAAGCATGACTCAAATCACCTCATATTTCAAACATTCAGCCTGACAAAATATACATGTTTTATTATTCCATTGCCTTATGTTAATTGTTGCTAATACCCATTAACAAAGGGGTGAACATTTGGTTTTGATATTGAATATTATATAACATTTTCAATTCATGTAACGTTTGCAACCAACTTACAGTTTGTATAAATGTTTATAAAACAATGTAGTAAAACAAGCTTATATTTCTGGTTGGATATTACATCCTGTTCTTACTATGTTAATGTCTTAGAATACTCATTAGTCTTTCAGTTTCTATTGTTATTCTTTAGTTTGTTATCCTTATGATTGTTGTGTACTAAATATTTCAGTTTTTATTTTTAATTAAAAATATATATATACTCAATTCCTGTGAAGCCATTGTGTTGCATCCATGTCTGAAATGTGCTGTATAAATAAAGCTTGATTTGATTTGAACATATTGCAAAACAAATGAACCCAATGACGGACCAATCAACAGACTCTTGCTAAACCAATGAACAAATATGTGCTAAAGCAACACACATCTTGGTCGATCTTAGTATGATAAACTATAAATTCAGTATAGGGCTGCAGGTAGCCTAGTGGTTACAGCGTTGGGCCAGTAACCGAACGGTGTCTGGATCAAATCCCTGAGCTGACAAATTAAAAATCTGTCGTTCTGAACAAGGCAGTTAACCCACTGTTCCCCACCTTCATTGTAAATAAGAATTTGTTTTTAACTGACTTGTTAAATGAAGTTTAAATTGAAAAAAATGAAATGTAAAAAAAAAAAAAAAAAAGTGTATTTTCCACTATGTCTAAATAAATAGTGCATCCTATGTACATTTTATCACTTTTCAAATCAAATGTATTTATATAGCCCTTCTTACATCAGCTGATATCTCAAAGTGCTGTACAGAAACCCAGCCAAAAACCCCAAACAGCAAGCAATGCAGGTGTAGAAGCATGGTGGCTAGGAAAAACTCCCTAGAAAGGCCAAAGCCTAGTTCCTCTCTAGGTTTCTTCCTATGATGGGTGACCAGTCCTCTTCTGGCTGTGCCGGGTGGAGATTATAACAGAACATGGCTAAGATGTTCAAATGTTCATAAATGACCAGCATGGTCAAATAATAATAATCACAGTAGTTGTCGAGGGTGCAACAAGTCAGCACCTCAGGAGTAAATGTCAGTTGGCTTTTCTATAGCCGATCATTTTAAGAGTATCTCTACCGCTCCTGCTGTCTCCAGAGAGTTGAAAACAGCAGGTCTGGGACAGGTAGCACGTCCGGTGAACAGGTCAGGGTCCATAGCCGCAGGCAGAACAACCAATCCAGTACATTTTTGTTGAACATTTTGAAATCGTATTGATTAATTTCGGTGGCTGGTCTCTGTCCATTTTATGCAAATAAGTACAGTACAAATTCTTAGAAACGGACAGAGTGTTCTAATTGAATTGGTTAAGGAACACATAAGAACTGAATTCATCTAACATTTGGTCCTTCGAAGCCGGATCTAAATATCTGTTCCTGTCTTTGAAAGTAACAAGCCAAGAACCGTGCAGGTTGACAGGAACGGTGACGAGATCCAACCGGCATTTCCCAGTCTGCAAGACCAGGTCAGTAGTCTGTATTCTCGAATTTGGGGGGAATTAATTAAGATACCTATGATTTGACGTTCTAAAATGTTTCAAATGTATCAATAATAGGAGCTGCGCTATTCCAAACAGATTCTCTGGGTTTTGTATGACCAATACACATATATTGATAACTGGGCCGGCCCGAAATGACCTGAGGTAAGGTGCACTACCATAAATACAATTAGCTTCATAGATCTGGGTGCCTTGGTGGCCAGAGAGGATATTAAGTCTTCATAGATCTGGGTGGCCAGAGAGGATACTAAGTCTTAATAGATCTGGGGGCCTTGGTGGCCAGAGAGGATACTAAGTCTTAATAGATCTGGGGGCCTTGGTGGCCAGAGGGGATATTAAGTCTTAATAGATCTGGTGGCCAGAGGGGATATTAAGTCTTAATAGATCTGGGTGCCTTGGTGGCCAGAGGGGATATTAAGTCTTAATAGATCTGGGTGCCTTGGGGGCCAGAGAGGATATTAAGTCTTAATAGATCTTGGTGGCCAGAGGGGATATTAAGTCTTAATAGATCCAGGTGCCTTGGTGGCCAGAGAGGATATTAAGTCTTAATAGATCTGGGTGCCTTGGTGGCCAGAGGGGATATTAAGTCTTAATAGATGTGGGTGGCCAGAAGGGATATTAAGTCTTAATAGATCTTGGTGGCCAGAGGGGATATTAAGTCTTAATAGATCCAGGTGCCTTGGTGGCCAGAGAGGATATTAAGTCTTAATAGATCTGGGTGGCCAGAAGGGATATTAAGTCTTAATAGATCTGGGTGTCCAGAAGGGATATTAAGTCTTAATAGATCTTGGTGGCCAGAGGGGATATTAAGTCTTAATAGATCCAGTTGCCTTGGTGGCCAGAGGGGATATTAAGTCTTCATAGATCCGGGTGCCTTGGTGGCCAGAGGGGATATTAAGTCTTCATAGATCTGGGTGCCTTGGTGGCCAGGGGGGATATTAAGTCTTAATTGATCCGGTGCCTTGGTGGCCAGAGGGGATATTAAGTCTTAATAGATCTGGGTGGCCAGAGGGGATATTAAGTCTTAATAGATCCGGGTGCCTTGGTGGCCAGAGGGGATATTAAGTCTTAATAGATCTGAGTGCCTTGGTGGCCAAAGGGGATATTAAGTCTTAATAGATCTGGGTGGCCAGAGGGGATATTAAGTCTTAATAGATCCGGGTGCCTTGGTGGCCAGAGGGGATATTAAGTCTTAATAGATCAGGGTGCCTTGGTGGCCCAGAGGGGATATTAAGTCTTAATAGATCTGGTGGCCCAGAGGGGATATTTAGTCTTAATAGATCTGGGTGCCTTGGTGGCCAGAGGGGATATTAAGTCTTAATAGATCTGGGTGCCTTGATGGCCAGAGGGGATATTAAGTCTTAATAGATCCGGGGGCCTTGGTGGCCAGAGGGGATATTAAGTCTTAATAGATCCGGGGGCCTTGGTGGCCAGAGGGGATATTAAGTCTTAATAGATCTGGGTGCCTTGGTGGCCAGAGGGGATATTAAGTCTTAATAGATCCGGGGGCCTTGGTGGCCAGAGAGGATATTAAGTCTTAATAGATCTGCGTGCCTTGGGGGCCAGAGACTATATTAAGTCTTAATAGATCTGGGTGCCGTGGTGGCCAGAGGGGATATTAAGTCTTAATAGATCTTGGTGGCCAGAGAGGATATTAAGTCTTAATAGATCTGGGTGCCTTGGAGGCCAGAGGGGATATTGAGTCTTAATAGATCTGGGTGCCTTGGTGGCCAGAGACTATATTAAGTCTTAATAGATCTGGGTGCCTTGGTGGCCAGAGGGGATATTAAGTCTTAATAGATCTGGGTGCCTTGGTGGCCAGAGGGGATATTAAGTCTTAATAGATCTGGGTGCCTTGGTGGCCAGAGACTATATTAAGTCTTAATAGATCTGGGTGCCTTGGTGGCCAGAGGGGATATTAAGTCTTAATAGATCCGGTGCCTTGGTGGCCAGAGGGGATATTAAGTCTTAATACATCTGGGTGCCTTGGGGGCCAGAGACTATATTAAGTCTTAATAGATCTGGGTGCCTTGGTGGCCAGAGGGGATATTAAGTCTTAATAGATCTAGGTGCCTACCTAAATAAAGTCCTGAATAGAGTGTGAGAAGATAGAGTGAGGATATAAACTGGGCTTGGTGAAATAGGAAGGTGATTCTATGCGTACAAGATAACTTGAATGGTCAATTAAACTCAGGGTGAATTCACCATTGTTCTGATTCAACAGACAGTACTGAAATAAAGTCCATCGATCCGATCCAACAGACAGTACTGAAATAAAGTCCATCGATCCGATTCAACAGACAGTACTGAAATAAAGTCCATCGATCCGATCCAACAGACAGTACTGAAATAAAGTCCATCGATCCGATCCAACAGACAGTACTGAAATAAAGTCCATCGATCCGATCCAACAGACAGTACTGAAATAAAGTCCAGAAAGGAGGAGAGGGAAGCCCAATACAGCGGACTGAGATACAAGATATTGGTGTTCTTTAAAAGTCCTCGGACACAACATGAAATAGGAGGTTAACTAGGGATTTACGACCCCTGGGTAATAGCTTATAGTTGTACGGGTGAGACCTCATGTCCGATCGACAGCCAACTCTATAGATAAAGTTTCCAGAAGGGAGAAATACACATCAAACACGACATACACATAGATTGAGTCCGTGAAGAGCATGATGTGTTGCTGACTGACGTTAACCACCCAGCTAGTATAAGACCTGCATAGCACAGAGTATATCAATTTGACATTGCAACATCGTACATTGTGGGTAGTTTAGAAGATAATAAATATGTAATAACGCAAAAACATAACTGTTTGTACTTAATAGTAAGTAGGTAACCAGATCGTGACGAGAACTAAGTTACTATTTTTCCCACTCCAGTCAGCAGATGACGATCTGCGACTTTAAGGCGATGCTGCTGGTGTGACGTATAATGTAGTGGACGGAACGCTTCTTTCAACAGCAGCAACAGTGAGTCAGACACCTCGGTAGCTTAGGACAAAAGAGACGAACCAATAAAGCTCATTAGACAACTTTCATATAGCCACTGTATTTTAAACCCACTTCTGTCGTCTAGTTAGTTACCCGATTTAATTTCATATTTACGGTGTTGTTGTTATTATTATTCAACTAGCAGGCTGGTTCAGTTAGCATTAGCCTAGCTAGCTAACATCTCTGACCATGAGTTCACTAAGCTACTCTCCTGATAAAGAAGAGGAGGTCTGCTGGACGGAGGAAGAGGGTCTCGTGAAAGAGGAGGAGGAAGAGGAGGCTGTTACAATACAAAAACAAGTAGACGGTGAGGCTGTTGCAGTGAAAGAAGAAGAGAAAGATGCCTTCAGAGTGAAAGAGGAGGAGGATGTTACAGTAAAAGAAGAGGAGGAAGAGAAAGAGGAGGGCGCAGTTTTTGGAGTGAAAGAGGAGGAGGGGGAGATGACTGTCACATCGAAAGAGGAGGAGGAGGAAACTGGATATCTGGGCCCGGTTTCCCAAACGCAACTTAAGGCATCCAATGGTAACGATGAATTTAGCCTTAAGATGGTTTTGAGAAACCGTTCCCTGATTAACACTAGTAAGTACTGTCTTAAAAACAGAGGCACAAACTCTGCAGTTGTTGAACTGATGTTTGGTGTTAAAGGGGAAATCTGTAGTTTCTACATTCCATGTTTGGACTTTTAAATTATTAATTTATAGTCATTGATTCTTGAAGAATATAACGTATGGCTTATGAGCTTAGTTCAACTGTTGTACCCCATCAGAACCCCAAATAAGCTTTTTTAATCCAATGTTTAGAAACAATGTAAATCAACACTGTATAGCCTCAACATGGTTAAAACTATAATGTTGATATCATGGATGGTCAGTCCTTGCATCCATAGGTCTGTCTATGAATTTGAGAGTAGTTACATTTCTCCAGCCCCATCATCATCTTATTACCAAAACAGTGTTGGAATGTGTAATTACATCATCACATCTATTGTTACATCATAAACGTTTATAAGTGGCGGAATGACGCTTTATTGTTTCAACTGCAGATTGGTTGATTTGATTGTGGCTTTTTTTAAAGGGACAACCTCGGATTTAAACAACAACAAAATGTCAGCCCTGAGACTTGGTTTGGTGAATGGCTGAGGGGTGGAGAAATGGACCCCTCTCTCAAATTCACAGAGAAAGTTATTGTAGCCACCTTGTCAAGACGTTCAGACATCTTGGCGTAACAGTTATAAGGTGTTGGCTTGACAGTCGCTGGACCCAGGTTTGAGTCCCGCTCAGGGCCTCCCCCTGAATTCACTACACTATGAATACAAGGACTGGCCATCCATAAGGTCAAAATGATAGTTTTAACCAGATTGAGGCTATACAGTGTTAATTTACCAACAGTGGAGTTATACTAGCTTATGTTTTGGTTTTTGGTGGGGTAATACGGTTGAAACATTTGAGGCATTTATGAGTTCTGTTCTTCAGGAACCAATGGCTATTATGATGTCATAATGATGTATGATGCTATAAGGGCTGACCCCATTCAGTCGATTGTTTGGTCGACAGGCTGTTAGTTGAACAGTCGCAAATATACAGTCAGTGTTTACTCTGCGTTCATTTAAGTGTGTCTCTGCGTCACGTCAGAATCATTGCCGCCACACCAAAATAAACATCCGATTTCTAACAAACATAGTGTCAATTAAGTTCTGTAAATTCACGTTTGCTTTTTCTTGGTAAATAGATCATCTTTGTTGGGTTCAACACAGTTCTGAAGGTTATTTAGCTCTGTGGCCTCTAGAATGATGGAGGCCACTGTGTTCTTGGGGAACTTCAAAGCTGCAGAAATGTGTTCGTATCCTTCCCCCACATCTGTACGTTGACACAATCCTGTCTCTGAGCTCTACGGACAATTCCTTTGACCTCATGGCTTGGTTTTTTGCTCTGAAACTGTGGGACCTTATATAGATATTTGTAGACAAAGAAGAGCTGTCCAGTCGGTCTAACAAAACATTCAAGGGACGTTTTTCTCAAAAGTTACAAGTTTATCAACTTTAAAAGCAGAATTACGTTCCTCAACTGTAGTGTAATGATATACCATTTTCTAGCTCAGAGTCTCTACTTTTATCCAATATTAAAAACACCTTTTCTAATGTCTCTACATAAGACAGAATCGAGCTGGTCGGTCATGTGATCCGTTACAGAAAGCTGGGTGTGTTTTGCACGCCACTACTTCACAGGAGAGACATTTGAACATAAAAAAACTAAACTTTTTATCAAAATGTCTCTTTTTTTGGCAGAAATTCCTCCTTGAAAATGTGAACTTTCATGTGCTTTAATAACAAACTCTTATGTAATCTGGAAATATAAATAAAACGTGATTTCACAAAGCTGTTTAGACATGGAGAAAATACAGAATGTAGCATAGCCATGATTGGTGGAGGGGGCTGGGACATACTGTGATTGGAGGAGATGATGAGGGGGCTGGGACATTCACGAGAAAGAAAATCCATTCTGTGACTCAAGGCTTCTCTGTCAAATGGCACACCCCCCTCTCTGTTACCGTGGAGATTTCAAAGATCCATTTGGATCTATTGATATTGTCATCTTGGACTACAAGCAAAGTGTTGCTACATCTTTCAGCTGCTTTCATCAACACAGCTCTGTCTACTGTGGATAAAGCAGTCTGAACTGGTTGTCCTGGCGACAGCTGCTGGTATCAACACAGCTCTGTCTACTGTGGATAAAGCAGTGTGAACTGGTTGTCCTGGCGACAGCTGCTGGTATCAACACAGCTCTGTCTACTGTGGATAAAGCAGTCTGAACTGGTTGTCCTGGCGACAGCTGCTGGTATCAACACAGCTCTGTCTACCGTGGATAAAGCAGTGTGAACTGGTTGTCCTGGCGACAGCTGCTGGTATCAACACAGCTCTGTCTACTGTGGATAAAGCAGTCTGAACTGGTTGTCCTGGCGACAGCTGCTGGTATCAACACAGCTCTGTCTACCGTGGATAAAGCAGTGTGAACTGGTTGTCCTGGCGACAGCTGCTGGTATCAACACAGCTCTGTCTACTGTGGATAAAGCAGTGTGAACTGGTTGTCCTGGCGACAGCTGCTGGTATCAACACAGCTCTGTCTACTGTGGATAAAGCAGTGTGAACTGGTTGTCCTGGCGACAGCTGCTGGTATCAACACAGCTCTGTCTACTGTGGATAAAGCAGTGTGAACTGGTTGTCCTGGCGACAGCTGCTGGTATCAACACAGCTCTGTCTACTGTGGATAAAGCAGAGTGAACTGGTTGTCCTGGCGACAGCTGCTGGTATCAACACAGCTCTGTCTACTGTGGATAAAGCAGTCTGAACTGGTTGTCCTGGCGACAGCTGCTGGTATCAACACAGCTCTGTCTACTGTGGATAAAGCAGTCTGAACTGGTTGTCCTGGCGACAGCTGCTGGTATCAACACAGCTCTGTCTACCGTGGATAAAGCAGTGTGAACTGGTTGTCCTGGCGACAGCTGCTGGTATCAACACAGCTCTGTCTACTGTGGATAAAGCAGTCTGAACTGGTTGTCCTGGCGACAGCTGCTGGTATCAACACAGCTCTGTCTACCGTGGATAAAGCAGTGTGAACTGGTTGTCCTGGCGACAGCTGCTGGTATCAACACAGCTCTGTCTACTGTGGATAAAGCAGTGTGAACTGGTTGTCCTGGCGACAGCTGCTGGTATCAACACAGCTCTGTCTACTGTGGATAAAGCAGTGTGAACTGGTTGTCCTGGCGACAGCTGCTGGTATCAACACAGCTCTGTCTACTGTGGATAAAGCAGTGTGAACTGGTTGTCCTGGCGACAGCTGCTGGTATCAACACAGCTCTGTCTACTGTGGATAAAGCAGAGTGAACTGGTTGTCCTGGCGACAGCTGCTGGTATCAACACAGCTCTGTCTACCGTGGATAAAGCAGTCTGAACTGGTTGTCCTGGCGACAGCTGCTGGTATCAACACAGCTCTGTCTACTGTGGATAAAGCAGTCTGAACTGGTTGTCCTGGCGACAGCTGCTGGTATCAACACAGCTCTGTCTACTGTGGATAAAGCAGTGTGAACTGGTTGTCCTGGCGACAGCTGCTGGTATCAACACAGCTCTGTCTACTGTGGATAAAGCAGTCTGAACTGGTTGTCCTGGCGACAGCTGCTGGTATCAACACAGCTCTGTCTACCGTGGATAAAGCAGTGTGAACTGGTTGTCCTGGCGACAGCTGCTGGTATCAACACAGCTCTGTCTACTGTGGATAAAGCAGTGTGAACTGGTTGTCCTGGCGACAGCTGCTGGTATCAACACAGCTCTGTCTACTGTGGATAAAGCAGTCTGAACTGGTTGTCCTGGCGACAGCTGCTGGTATCAACACAGCTCTGTCTACTGTGGATAAAGCAGTCTGAACTGGTTGTCCTGGCGACAGCTGCTGGTATCAACACAGCTCTGTCTACTGTGGATAAAGCAGTGTGAACTGGTTGAAGCTGAGTACAGCTGCTGGTATCAACTTGGCTCGTCGCTCTCTAGTGACCCCTTGTGGCGGGCCGGGCGCCTTCAGGCCGAGTTCAGTCGTAAAGTGAACAGTGTTTCCTCCGACACGTTGGTGCGGCTGGTTAAGCGGGCGGGTGTTAAGAAGCGCAGTTTGTGGAGTCGTGTTTGAGGACGCATGACTCGACCTTCGACTTCCCGAGGAGTTGCAGCGATGAGACAAGATCGAAATTGCATTACTTCCTCATGTTTTCCTCCAATCACAGTGTATGATACCATGTAGAAGCTCTGAGTCATTACTTCCTCATGTTCTCCTCCAATCACAGTGTATGATACCATCTAGAAGCTCTGAGTCATTACTCCCTCATGTTTCCTCCAATCACAGTGTATGATACCATGTAGAAGCTCTGACTCATTACTTCCTCATGTTCTCCTCCAATCACAGTGTATGATACCATTTAGAAGCTCTGAGTCATTACTCCCTCATGTTTCCTCCAATCACAGTGTATGATACCATGTAGAAGCTCTGACTCATTACTTCCTCATGTTCTCCTCCAATCACAGTGTATGATACCATGTAGAAGCTCTGAGTCATTACTCCCTCATGTTTCCTCCAATCACAGTGTATGATACCATGTAGAAGCTCTGAGTCATTACTTCCTCATGTTTCCTCCAATCACAGTGTATGATACCATGTAGAAGCTCTGACGAAGGCCTTGAAAGCTTAATAAAGAGCAGTGTGGGAGTTTATTCTTCTTCTTTTTTCTCATGTTATTCCATTGACCTGCAACAAAAAGATCAGCTCAGATGTGCCTTTTTTGAAGTTGTGTTAGTTGCACAATATGTATTTTGGATGCAGCGGTTGTTAGCTAGAATGCTAACGCTCATTGACAAAGCTAGCCAAAGAGCATTTTATTGGTTGAAGTCGGAAGTGTTTAAAAAAAAAAAAGTATTAAAGCAGTTGTTTTGCGACGATGACACAAACATATTAAGCAGGACATTCACATGAGCCTTACATTTGTAGTGAAGAAAGTAGTGTGAAATACACTCATGAGCTGTAACCAGTAAATGGGGGCTATTAGAACTCCCTTGTATTGGAGGGGCCTGTATTGAAGGGCCTGTATTGAAGGGGCCTTTATTGGAGGGGCCTGTATTGAAGGGGCCTGTATTGGAGGGGCCTGTATTGAAGGGGCCGTTATTTGAGGGGCCTGTATTGAAGGGGCCGTTATTGAAGGGGTCTGTATTGGAGGGGCCGTTATTGAAGGGGTCTGTATTGAAGGGGCCGTTATTGGAGGGGCCTGTATTGAAGGGGCCGTTATTGGAGGGGCCTGTATTGAAGGGGCCTTTATTGGAGGGGCCTGTATTGGAGGGGCCGTTATTAGAGGGGCCTGTATTGAAGGGGCCTTTATTGGAGGGGCCTGTATTGGAGGGGCCTGTATTGGAGGGGCCTGTATTGAAGGGGCATGTATTGGAGGGGCCTGTATTGAAGAGCCTATATTGGAGGGGCCTATATTGGAGGGGCCTGTATTGAAGGGGCCTGTATTGGAGGGGCCTGTATTGAAGGGGCCTGTATTGGAGGGGCCTGTATTGAAGGGGCATGTATTGGAGGGGCCTGTATTGAAGGGGCCTATATTGGAGGGTCCGGTATTGAAGGGGCCGTTATTGAAGGGGCCTATATTGGAGGGGCCGGTATTGGAGGGGACTATATTGGTGACAATGTCTGCTGAGAGTGGGCTTTTAGCTGAAATAAACAGTGGATTTCTGCTGTTGTGGGCCTTTAACCGTCTGTCTGACTTTGTCGTTCACACAGGAGAGAGACTTGACTATCGTGGATCCTCTGAGGAGCCTCAACAACAACATGGTGCAGAGCAGAGTCTCTCCACATCAGAACATCTCAATAAACACCAGCGGACACCCACAGCAGAGAAATCTAACCACTGCTCTGTCTGTGGGAAGAGTTACTCAAGATCAGATTCATTGAAAGCACACCAGAGAATTCACACTGGAGAAAAATCTTATAGCTGTGATCAATGTGGGAAGATTTTTGCTACATCAAGCAAGCTGACTATACACCAGAGAAAACACACAGGAGAGAAATCTTTCCACTGCTCAGACTGTGGGAAGAGTTACTCAAGATCAGATTCACTGAAAGCACACCAGAGAATTCACACTGGAGAGAAACCTTATAGCTGTGATCATTGTGGGAAGAGTTTTACTACATTGAGCCAGCTGACTTTACACCAGAGCAATCACACAGGAGAGAAACCTTACAACTGCTCTGACTGTGGAAAGAGTTTTGTTTTATCAGGATATTTAAAATCACACCAGAGAATACACACAGGAGAGAAACCGTATAGCTGTGATCAATGTGACAAGAGATTTAGTCACTCAAGCAGCCTGATTGTACACCAGAGAACACACACAGGAGAGAAGCCTTATAGCTGTGATCAATGTGGGAAGAGTTTTACTGAATCTACTCAGCTGACTAAGCACCAGAGAAAACACACAGGGGAGGAAATATCATCATTCTTGTGACTGGAAAGAGTTTTGTTTTGTCAGGACTTTTATAATCACACCAGACGAGACACACAGGAGAGAAGTCTCATAGCCGAAAACAACATGACAAAAGACACTCTGATAAAATATCTGATGAAACATCATTCATGAAGGAGTTGAATGCTTGTAACATTATAGTAGGAGTATTCTAATGATGTCACAATGTAGAACCCTAAACGTTTGTCCCCTGTTCTATTGATTTCAGCATGATGTGGATATTAGCCTCATCAGGGGGAAAATCCAGGTTCTGAAATGGAAGAGTACTATGTATTTGATTAACAAAAAAGAAAGTTGTGTTGCACTATTTTAGTTTTTTTAATCGTCTTATGTTTTGTTGTGTAGTAAATATTTCAGTTTTTATTTTCATTGTTTTTATTCGTCCATGTCTGAAATGTGCTATAAAAAAATAAAGCTTGATTTGATTAAAACAAAATAAAAACAAATTAACCCAATGACCGACCTTAACGAATCCAGTGCATGTTGAATTAAAAAAAAATGAAAACAAACAAATGGATCAAACAGATCAATTCCACTTTTCCAGCCTGCTGAAGGCGTGGTGGAGTGGTAAACACCACCCCCGGCTCTACCACGACTCCATTTAGTTGCGTCCAGCCTGTAGACAGAAACTAAAACACGAAGCTACCGCGCTTGCAGGGTCTACAGTCAATCACGGATTACAAAAAGAAAACCAGCCCCGTCGCGGACCAGGATGTCTTGCTCCCAGGCAGACGAAACAATACAGTGCCACTGACACGGCCTGCTACCAAAACCTGCTGACTCTCCTTCACTGCAGCCGACGTGAGTAAAACATTTAAACGTGTTAACCCTCGCAAGGCTGCAGGCCCAGACGGCATTCCCAGCCGCGTCCTCAGAGCATGCGCAGACCAGCTGACTGGTGTGTTTACGGACATATTCAATCAAACCTTATCCCAGTCTGCTGTCCCCACATGCTTCAAGAGGGCCACCATTGTTCCTGTTCCCAAGAAAGATAAGGTAACTGAGCTAAATGACTACCGCCCCGTAGCACACACTTCCGTCATCATGAAGTGCTTTGAGAGACTAGTCAAGGCCCATATCACCTCCACCCTACCGAGACCCATTCCAATTTGCTTACCGCCCAAATAGGTCCACAGACGACGCAATCCAACCACACTGCACACTGCCCTAACCCATCTGCACGCCTCCAACTCAATCATCATGTTTGCAGATGACACTACAGTGGTAGGCTTGATTACCAACAACGGTGAAATGGCCTACAGGGAGGAGGTGAGGGCCCTCGGAGTGTGGTGTCAGGAAAATAACCTCACACTCAACGTCAACAAAACAAATGAGCTGATCGTGGACTTCAGGAAACAGCAGAGGGAGCACCCCCACATCCACATCGATGGGACAGTAGCGGAGAGGGTAGTAACACCCAGTTAGAGATAGGGGGCAGTATTTCCACTTTGGAGGAATTGCGTGCCCATAGTGAACTGCATCAAAATCTGTCATAAATTGCTAATATATACATATTATTATTAATATTGGATAGAAAACACTCTGAAGTTTCTAAAACCGTTTGAATTATGTCTGTGAGTATAACAGAACTCACAGGGCAGGCAATCTTCCAAACTAGCTTTGGAATCCTGAAAGTTGGGGCAACTTTGACGTCATCGCCCCCTCCCTTCCCAACAAGTTATGGATCTGGAAACACTTCCTACGTCTTCCACTAGATGTCCTCATTCAGTAGAAAGTGTAATGGAGCATTTGCTGTGAACTTTGACCTAATGGGAAGGAAAGTAGTTGGTGTCGCAAAAGGATGCCATTTTATTGAGGCACGTTTGCCTTTGAGTGCTTCGGCTGTTCCAATCAGCCCCAGATGAAAAACAATGATCCGGTTGGAATGCTATTGGATATATAAGATTATAACATCCTGAAGATTGATTCTGCACTTAGTTTGACCAGTTTCTTTGACCTGTAATATGTCATTTGGAAGTTTTGATGCAAAGTTATCCTGGACCAGAAGTCATTTTTTGGGCATTTGAGCTGAAAGTTGTAGCAAATGCTGCTACTTGGACACTAGAATTGAACATTATGAAACAAAACGATTTATTGTTGAACTAGGACTCCTTGCACTACATTCTGATGAAAGATCATCAAAGGTAAGGGAATATTTATGTTGTAATTTTGTATTTCTGTTGACTCTAACATGGCAGAGAAATATTGTTACGTCTGAGCGCCGTCTCAGATCATTGCAATGTTAGGCTTTTTCCGTAACGTAAAAAAAAAATGTGACACAGCGGTTGCATTAAGAACCAGTGTATCTTTAATTATATGTAGAACATGTATCTTTAGTCAAAGTTTATGGTGAGTATTTCTGTTATCTGGCGTAGCTCTCTATAATTCCTCCGGATATTTTGGAGGATGTTCTGAACATGGCGTCAATGTAAAGCGAGATTTATGGATATAAAATGCATATTATCGAACAAAACATCTGATGAAGATTTTCAAGAGGTTAGTGATTGATTTTTTTTTTAATCCTGCTTTTGTGATTTTTATCTTTTGCTGGGAAAAATGGCTACGTTTTTTTCTTTGGTTTGGTGGTGGTCTAACATAAATATATGTTGTGTTTTCGCCGTAAAATATTTAAAAAATTTGACACGCTGGGAAGATGAACAAGGTGTTTATATTTCATTTGAGGTATTATGCTTAAGTAAAGCTGTTGATGAAAAGCAGACTTTCACTTCTCAATATTATAACTGCGAACCAACATGACCAAACCAACTCGGTAGTACAGAGTAGATCAATATAGCGTTGCAAAAATATTGCATTGGGGGTAATTTAGAAGATAGCCGGAAATAGGTTAATAAATATGTAATAACGCAAAAACATTTAGTACTTTTGTACATATAGGTAGCCAGATCGTGACTGAATCTATGTTACTAAGTCTTTAACCACACTGTTGTTACATTGGTGGGTAAAATGTCATGCTTCCTTAACGACAACTTGTCTGATAATTAAAATATACATTTCTCTGAACTGCGTTACCCCCTCCCGTCAGCAGATGGCGGTCTGAGACTTTAAGGCGATGCTGCTGATGTGACGTATAATGTAGTGGACGGAACGCTTCTTCTTTCAACAGCAGCAACAACAGTTCGTCAGACACTTCGGTAGCTTGATAGACAACATAGACGAAACAATAAAGCTCTTTAGACGCTTTAGTGTATATTAGCCACTGTGTCTTAAACACACTTCTGTCGTCTAGTTAGTTATCAGATTTAATTTAATATTTACGGTGTTGTTATTATTGGTCATCTTGCTGGCTGGTTAAGTTAGCATTAGCCTAGCTAGCTAACATCTCCGACCATGAGTTCACTGAGCTGCTCTCCTCCTGCTAAAGAAGAGGAGGTCTGCTGGACGGAGAAAGAGGGTCTGTGGCTGAATGTTGTCGTGAAAGAGGAGAAAGAAGAGGAGGATGTCACTATACAAAAACAAGTAGATGCTGAGGCCACGGGTTTGATAAAACATTTTACTGCTCTAACTACGTTGGAAACCAGTTTATAAAAGCAATAAGGCACCTCGAGGGTTTGTAGTAAATGGCCAATATACCACGGCTAAGGGCTGTGTCCGCGGTGCGTCGTGCTTAAGAACAGCCCTTAGTCGTGGTATATTGGCCGTATACCACACCCCCCCCCCCCCCCGTGCCTTATTGCTTAAATATAACACATGCCTATAACATTAGCTTAGTTAAACTGTCAGAATCCAAAATAAGCTTTTTTTTTACTCCAATGTTTAGAAACAATGTAAATCAACACTATAACCTCAACATGGTTAAAACTATAATGTTGATATCATGGATGGTCAGTCCTTGCATCCATAGGTCTGTCTGAATTTGAGAGTAGTTACATTTCTCCAGCCCCATCATCATCTTATTACCAAAACAGTGGTGGAATTTCAGCTTTGTTATTGTTTGAACTGCAGATTGGTTGATGGGGCTTTTTTAAAGGGACAACCTAGGATTTAAACAGAACAAAATGGCTGCTTTGAGACTTGGTTTGGTTAACAGCTGGAAGGAGAAGTGTAACCACTCTCAAATTCATAGAGAAAGCTATTGTAGCAACCGTAACCTAACACCTAGTGACCTCATCAAGAAGTTCAGACATCTTGGCGTAACCGTTTATAAGGTGTTGACTTGACAGTAGCTGGACCCAGGTTTGAGTTCAGATTCATTGATGTGGCTTTTCTTTTTCTTTTTACTTCTACAGGATCAGTGTCTCTGGACAGTTGCTGCTCTGATGGTAAATAATGTACTTACATTCAGTAATCTTGCTCTGATTTGTCATCCCGAGGGTCCCAGTAGTTTTGTTTGATAAAATCCATGTTTATATCCCGATCCATGTTGTATACAGCGTTTTGCATGAATTCCGACTCTTTGAACTTGCAACAAAACAATTGATGAAATCGAATCTGCAAAACGTTGTTTAACCCGGTCAAGTTTGGTTTCTGTGCAATCCCCCAGACACTCTAGAAGACAACCAAACTTGTTTCATCGTTCTACATTACGTATTGGCTATGCAACATGTCAATTATACCATGAAGGTCAACCACCATTACTCACCAATGAGAAGAGCAGGAGTTCACTTGTTTGAAAATGTTTAGTCCGTAGACCACTTATCATTTTGAAACCTAGCTAGAGAGCCAATAAACTGGGCTTTCCAGCAGTATGTGAACGGAAACAGGACACACGGTAGTTTACATTGCGCAGCGGTTCGTTCTCTTCAACAAACTTTTCTCAAATCTGAAAAAGTTAAACGTGGCTACTAAAAGTGGAAAAGCTAAATCAAAGTCCAAGTATAAACATGTTGATGATATTATTGCAGAAATTGAGAGTGACACAGAAGGAATGGATGAATCCTCTGTGAGTGACCACAGTTATGATTCCAGCGTGGAAGAAATGTTTTTGGAAGGAAAAGATCCACTTTTAGATCAGTAAGTAAAATAGGTTTTTGCTTCTTGTGCTAATGCAGTTGTTTAAATGGTTGCATATTCATTTGAGACATTTTTATATATATATATATATGTGTGTATGTGTGTGTGTGTGTGTGTGTGTACATACACACACACAGTACCGGTCAAATTTTGGACACACCTACTCATTCCAGGGTTTTTCTTAGTAAAAATTATTTTCTGCATTGTAGAATAATAGTGACGACATCAAAACTAGGAAATAACACATATTGATGCAGGGCTCACCTGTAATGTGTTGATGTCGAATCGGCAGGGCTCTCACCTGTAATGTATTGATGCAGGTAATGTATTGTATGCAGGGCTCTCACCTGTAATGTGTTGATGCAGGGCACTCACCCGTAATGTGTTGATGCAGGCTCTCACCTGTAATGTATTGATGCAGGGCTCTTATCCATAATGTATTGATGCAGGGCTCTCATCCATAATGTATTGATGCAGGGCTCTCACCCGTAATGTATTGATGCAGGGCTCTCACCCGTAATGTATTGATGCAGGGCTCTCACCCGTAATGTATTGATGCAGGGCTCTCACCCGTAATGTATTGATGCAGGGCTCTCACCCGTAATGTATTGATGCAGGGCTCTCACCCGTAATGTATTGATGCAGGGCTCTCACCCGTAATGTATTGATGCAGGGCTCTCACCCGTAATGTATTGATGCCGGGCTCACCTCTACTAAACTAAAGGTTAAATAAAATAACAGTCAACTTGAGATCTAACTGAATGTTTTTAAAAAAATCCTCAATAGTGGTAGAGACTCTGACTCTGATGACCTCTGGGTGCCACTCCAAAGAGACCACAGTCCTCCATCCCCTACTCGTTCAAACGTAGGAACTGGTTCCTCCAGTACGCCCCCTGCTGTCTCCGGCTCCACCCCTTCCCCCGCCCGGCCATCTAGAGGTGTGAAGAGGCCAGCCCAGAAGCAGAGGAGGGCCAGTGAACCAGCGACAACTACCACCGAGGCAGAGGACCGTTGGCACACTGTGCTAGAAGATGATGTGGAGCCACTTCCACCAACATTTAGACCGAGAAGGCAGCCGGGACCTCAGCTGGACATGACTGCAGAGTACAGCCCCCGGCATCTTTTCCAGATGTTTTTCTCCTCGTCAGTTCTTGATTCGCTGGTTTCTAACACCAACACATATGGGGCTAAGAAACAAGCAGGCAAGAAAGAGGCATGGAAGCCCATTTCCATCCAAGACCTGTACTGTTACATCTCAATGGTTATTTACATGGGGTTGGTGAAGTTGAAAACCCTGAAGAGCTACTGGAGAACGTCAACACTCTACCAACTGCCTTTCCCCACCACTGTCATGTCTTCTAACAGGTTTCTGACTATCTCGCGGGCCCTTCATATCAGTGACCCACAAGTTGACGACGACAACGACAAGAAGAGAGGCACAGCAAGCTTTGACAGGCTCTGCAAAATCAAACCTCTCTACTCCAGCATGGTTGAGGCCTGCAAGACCCATTTTCAGCCCAGCCAGAACCTGTCCATAGATGAGAGGATGGCAGCCTCAGAGGCTGGAGATGGCCTCAGACAACGTATGTGTGGGTACAAACTGTTTGTTTTGGCCGACTCTGTGTGTGCCTACACTTGGAATTTTTTTGTTTACGAGGGTAAATCCATCTCAGCCACCGGTAAGGGAGTTAGTTGTGATTCCGTTGTGGAATTATTGGATTTTCCACTGCTTGGGACGGGCTTCAAACTGTTTGTGGACAACTTTTACACAAGCCCCACCCTGTTCACAGACCTGAGGAAGCTGGATGTGTGGGCTTGTGGCACCATTTGTCCCAACAGTAGAGGTTTTCCCAAAACAAAAGTAAACGCCATGCCAAGGAGGGCTGATCGGGGGACCATGAGATGGATTCGGAAACATGACCTGCTCTTTGTTAGGTGGATGGACGCCAGAGAGGTGGTCATGTGCTCCACTATCCACAAGTCCTTCAGTGGCGATCACGTCAACAGGCGTGTGAAGGATGCCAATGGTGCATGGACCACTAAAGATGTCCCCATTCCTGCTGCTGTGAAGGACTACAACAAGAGCATGGGAGGTGTGGACCAGTCAGACGCTCTGCTTGGGTACAACAATGTTCTTCACAAGACCATGAAATGGTACAGGACATTGTTCTATCATTTCATCGACATTGCTGTGGTGAATGCATTCATCCTTCATGAGGAAATGGCTAAGAGCTGTGGACAGACCTCCATGACACAGCGAGCCTTCAGAGAGCTGCTCATCCAGGAGCTTGCTGACTGCGGCACGAAGGCCACTGCAGCACCTTCTGTCCGCTCTACTCCTGTCCCCTCTACTCCTGTCACCAGTGGTGTTCACCTGCCAGAATACATCACTGCAGACCTGAATGTGCCTCAGGGCCAAAAGAGCAAAGCAGGCAGGCGTCGTTGTGTTCTGTGCCACAAGAAATCTCCCATCACCTGCACTATTTGTGCTGTTACCCTCTGCTTCACAGCAGAAAGAAACTGCTATGGGACTTGGCATCAGGGGCACAATCTTGTGTAGAGGACTGTGGGTTTAAAAATCAAAAAATCAAATTGTAAATTGTTAGTTTTTTCCTTCTCACTTTGTGGTGCGTTTATGACATTGGGTCAGCTGCTAACTTGGCCCTTATCTTATAGTTCACACTTCTGTGTTGGGAGGCGTTGGATCAGCATTCTCGTCTCATGTTAGTACCTTTCACGTAGGGAAGCTAATGATCCATCATGTATGACATTCCTGGGTGTGTGTCAACGTAATTGTTATTTTTTTATTGCCATAGCATTTTGGTATGTTCTCTATAGTCATTAACTTTTGGGCAAACTCACGAAGGACACCTGGGAAAACGTGATACTAAAATATGATGTAGCGCTCTCATTCTTCAATGTATCAGTCTGACACTGTGCACACACACTGCTGCCATGTTGTGGACAACAGCTAAATGATCCTGTCAGCTTCCTGTCTCAATGTGAAAGACCTTTTTCTTTTGCATTTCAACGATGATCAAATAAAAATAGGAAACAAATGTTTTTCTGTTTGTTTTATCTGATTTTAGATCTATTGGCTCCCGAGTGGCGCAGCGGTCTAAGGTACTACAGACCCTGGTTCGAATCTGGGCTGTATCACAGCGGCCTACGGCATCTTGCTTCTCGGTGCAAGAGGCGTTACTGCTGTCCCTGGTTTGAATCCAGGCTGTCTCACATCCAGCCGTGATTGGGAGTCCTATAGGGCGGCACACAATTGGCCCAGCTTTGTCCGGCTTTGGCCGGGATAGGCCGTCATTGTAAATAAGAATTTATTCTTAACTGACTTGCCTCGTTAAATAAAGTATTATTATATTCTCCTACATTAATTTCAAAATGTCCACAAACTGTTCAAATAGTATCAGTAATATGAATGTCCTTGCTTCAGGTCCTGATCTTCAGCCAGTTAGATTTCGGTCATTTTAGGTGGAAATTAAGATGAGATGAAGGGTCCCATCCAGAAGAGGTTTTAAAGGGACAACATGGCTGCCCAGAGACGTGGTTTGGTAAACAGCTGAGGGATAGGGGCTGGAGAAATGTAACCACTCTGAAATTCGTAGAGAAAGCTATTATATCAACCGTAACCCAACACCTAGCGACCTCGTCAAGAAGTTCAGACATCTTGGCGTAACAGTTATAAGGTGTTGACTTGACAGTCGCTGGACCCAGGTTTGAGTTCAGCTCAGGGCCTCACCCTGAATTCACTACACTATGAATACAAGGACTGGCCATCCATGATGTCATAATGATAGTTTAACCAGGTTTCTCGGATATATAGTATATTTTAGAATTAATTCATGATGTCATAATGATAGTTTAACCAGGTTTTCAGATATATAGTATATTCTAGAATTAATTCATGATGTCATAATGAAATGACCATCCATAAGGTCAAAATTATAGGTTGAACTAGATTCCGAGGCTATACAGTGTTAGTTTACCAACAGTGGCGATATGCAAGATTATGTTTTGGTTTCTGATGGGGAAATACAGTTAAACATTTGAGGCTATTTTAAGTTATATTCTTCAAGAATCAATCGCTATTATGGCCGAGCCCATTTAGTTGATTGTTCGGTCGATAGGCTGTTGTTCGACCAAGATTTATGTTGTCCAACAGTCTCAAATATATACGTATGCACATACGGTCACTATATTTATACGTGTTAGTGTCCATTACATACATTTCCTCTGGTGGTATTCATACGTGTTAGTGTCCATTACATACATTTCCTCTGGTGGTATTTATACGTGTTAGTGTCCATTACATACATTTCCTCTGGTGGTATTCATACGTGTTAGTGTCCATTACATACATTTCCTCTGGTGGTATTCATACGTGTTAGTGTCCATTACATACATTTCCTCTGGTGGTATTCATACGTGTTAGTGTCCATTACATACATTTCCTCTGATGGTATTCATACGTGTTAGTGTCCATTACATACATTTCCTCTGGTGGTATTCATACGTGTTAGTGTCCATTACATACATTTCCTCTGGTGGTATTCATACATGTTAGTGTCCATTACATACATTTCCCCTGGTGGCACTCATACATGTTAGTGTCCACGTCTTGAAAAGGAACAACAGAGAATTTTACTCCACAAGAGGAAAGACAGACAATCAAAAAGCCGAAGAGAAACGTGCTGCTGAAATGTAACAAGAAAGCAGTAAGTTCAAAGACAGAATCACTGTAGTTTACAACTTTTGAACTTTAGAACCTTAGAACTTATACAACATACACATTATTATAATCACTGTAGTTTAGAACTTTAGAACCTTAGAACTTGTACAACATACACTTTATTAAAATCACTGTAGTTTACAACTTTAGAGCCTTAGAACTTGTACAACATACACTTCATTAGAATCACTGTCGTTTAGAACTATAGAACTTGTACAACATACACTTTATTAGAATCACTGTTGTTCAGAACTTTAGAACCTTAGAACTTGTACAACATACACTTTATTAGAATCATGTCGAATTGCTAAACTAACAATGGAATGTTCCTCAACAAAAAAATGGAAGAAGATTGGACTTTATAACAGGGTGTCCCAACTCTGTGGTCAGTAAAGATCCCATGGCACTGATGAAGCTGGTCATCTGATTGGTCGAGGAGGCTGGCCTTCTGACTTTGTGGTTGTGGTTGCTAAAGATCCCATGGCACTGATGAAGCTGGTCATCTGATTGGTCGAGGAGGCCGGCCTTCTGACTTTGTGGTTGTGGTTGCTAAAGATCCCATGGCACTGATGAAGCCGGTCAGCACACACACACTCTCATCTGACTGGTCGAGGAGGCGGGCCTTCTGACTTTATGGCTGTGGTCCCATGGCACTTATTTCAAAAATATGTAAGTGTGGTTAGGGAGCTGAGTTTCCCTGTACACTGTAAAGAGCTTTTGGGCGTCTAGAAAAGTGTGACGTAATTCCAATCAATTATTATTATTAAATGTTTTGCCATCTTCCACAGCTTGACGATCATTCCTTTGTACAGAGACAGTAATGGATACATAATACTTAAAAGGTGAACTGCAAGGCAATATTAACCAGCGCCCACGTTATCTGCTTTCCTGGTTTGCAGGTAAATACGAGGAAGTATAGCAACTTACTGTTTACTGAGTAAAAATCTCCAGATGTCAAATAAATAAATGACTATAAGAAGGTGCCAGAGTGGCACATAAAGTTAAAAGGTTTTCATCTTAATATCAGACAAAAAAAATCTGTCTATTTCAAACATTTTAATTGTTGTGCACAATGCTGTGAAACTGTGCACATTTTAAATAAAAATATATATTAAAAAAAACAATGCGGATGTTAGAGTAAACCTATTTTGGGTTAGGGCAAGTAACTGATTAAGGGCCAACATCATGATAAGCTTGTTAACCTGTAAGTTAGGACAAGTAAGAGCCAACATAATTTGGGTTAGGACAAGTAAGTAGCCAACATCATGATAAGCTTGTTAAACCTGTAAGTTAGGACAAGAGCCAACATCATTTGGGTTAGGACAAGTAAGTAGCCAACATCATGATAAGCTTGTTAACCTGTAAGTTAGGACAAGTAAGTAGCCAACATCATGATGAGTTTGTTAAACCTGTAAGTTAGGACAAGTAAGTAGCCAACATCATTTGGGTTAGGACAAGTAAGTAGCCAACATCATGATAAGCTTGTTAACCTGTAAGTTAGGACAAGTAAGTAGCCAACATCATGATGAGTTTGTTAAACCTGTAAGTTAGGACAAGTAAGTAGCCAACATCATTTGGGTTAGGACAAGTAAGTAGCCAACATCATGATAAGCTTGTTAAACCTGTAAGTTAGGACAAGTAAGTAGCCAACATCATGATGAGTTTGTTAAACCTGTAAGTTAGGACAAGTAAGTAGCCAACATCATGATGAGTTTGCAAGCTGAGTTTGAATAAGACGTCCAATTACCATTTTGTATTTATAACGGTTGGTGTTATTATAGATAATAAATAACCACATCATTGATGGATCATTTATAACGGTTGGTTTTTATTATAGATAATAAATAACCATATCATTGATGGATCATTTATAACGGTTGGTTTTATTATAGCTGATAAATATAATTGATGAAACGCTGGATAAAATACATGCTTGTCTCTTGTCTGCCCCTGCAAGCCTGTCGGCATACACGTCATCACACACCCTCATCTGATTGGTCATTTCCCGAGAGCAGTAAAAGCGGTAATAGTGTCGTCACACGAGTAGGCGGACCTTCTGACTTTGTGACTTTTATGGCCGATATGAAAAAAAAGAAAAAGAGAATGGACCCCTTTTACAGGTGATTATGTACGGCGGAATTTTTTCAATATATTTATTTTACCTTTATTTAACTAGGCAAGTCAGCTAAGAACAAACTCTTATTTACAATGACGGCCTACCAGGGAACAGTGGGTTCACTGCCTGTTCAGGGGCAGAACGACAGATGTTTACCTTGTCAGCTCGGGGATTCGATCCAATCTTTTGGTTACTAGTCCAACGCACTAACCACCAGGCTACCTGCCGCCCCAATACATGATAGGAGTACACACAAAATAAATGTTGACCAGTTGGATAAAAAAAAAATATATATATATATAACAATAAACAAATAAATCACATAATTTTGCATAATTTTCTCACTAATTATTCATTTAGAAAGTATACAGGGCATGACTCTTATTCTGAAGGATTCTAAAAATCCGTGACCCGGAAGTACTTAGTTCATTTTACCTGTTTCACGACAGTAGTCGGTCACCTCTGCGGCTTGCTATCCAAAATAGTCGAAACATTGGAGCTCTTTAGACGCTTTCGGTGTATATTTGCCTTTGTGTTTTAAACTTCTTTCGTGTAGCCAGTTGCCCCATTTAAGTTCATATTCACGTTGTTAGACAGGTAGCTAGCTAGCTTAGCACCAGGCTACTCGTTAATGCTAACTAGCATCACCAACCATGAGTTCACTAAGCTACTCCCCTCTTGCTAAAGAAGAAGAGGTCTGCTGGAAGGAGAAAGAAGCTCTGGGTCTGAACATTGTCGTAAAAGAAGAGGAAGATGGTCCAGTAAAAGGAGAGGAAGAGGCTTTCAGAATGAAAGAGGAGGAAGAGGTAGAGGAATCTTTTAGAGTGAAAGATGAAGAGGGGATAGAGGCTGTCACAGTGAAAGAAGAGGAGGTAGAAGCTTTCAGAATGAAAAATGAGGAAGAGGAGGCCATAACATTTAAAGAAGAAGAGGAGGATGTTATAGTGAAAGAACCTTTTGGAGAGGAAGAGGAGGCTATCTTACGTAAAGAGGAGGAGGAAGACGTATTGGGAGATGAAGAGGAGGTGGAAGGAGAGGAAGAGGAGACTGAAGATCTGATTAACACCAGTGAGTACCGTCTTAAAAGCAGGGCCACAAACTGTCCTTGTTGAATTAATATATCGTTTTAATATCTGGCTCTGGGCCTCGCCATTGATTCTTGGAGAATACAGCTTATAAATGTCCACTGAACTCCGAACCCAAAATATAAGCTTGTTTTACTCCTTTGTTTGTGAATAATGTAAATGAATACTGTATATCCTCAAAGCAGGGAGGTAGTTCCATTAGGCTGAACCTGAGGCATGAGATGGTTATGAAAAGCGCTATAGAATTGTAATACATTATGATGTATTAATAGAATTGTAATACAGTGGGCCAAAAAAATGTATTTAGTCAGCCACCAATTGTGCAAGTTCTCCCATTTAAAAAGATGAGGGGCCTGTAATTTTCATCATAGGTACACTTCAACTATGACAGACAAAATTAGCATTTTTTTCCAAAAAATCACATTGTAGGATTTTTAATGAATTTATTTGAAAATTATAGTGGAAAATAAGTATTTGGTCAATAACAAAAGTTTATCTCAATACTTTGTTATATCCCATTTGTTGGCAATGACAGAGGTCAAATGTTTTCTGTAAGTCTTCACAAGGTTTTCACACACTGTTGCTGGTATTTTGACCCATTCCTCCATGGCAGAAGCTACTCTTCCTGGGGTTTATTATGGATCCCCATTAGTTCCTGCCAAGGCAGCAGCTACTCTTCCTGGGGTTTATTATGGATCCCCATTTGTTCCTGCCAAGGCAGCAGCTACTCTTCCTGGGGTTTATTATGGATCCCCATTTGTTCCTGCCAAGGCAGCAGCTACTCTTCCTGGGGTTTATTATGGATCCCCATCAGTTCCTGCCAAGGCAGCAGCTACTCTTCCTGTGGTTTATTATGGATCCCCATTAGTTCCTGACGAGGCAGCAGCTACTCTTCCTGGGGTTTATTATGGATCCCCATTAGTTCCTGCCAAGGCAGCTACTCTTCCTGGGGTCCAAACACATTAAGGCACTTACATTACACAGAAAACAAAATATAAAACATCATATAACATTATTACACCACTACATATCTACAACACAATACAGCAATATCACAATGCATGTGTCTGTACCTTTGTGTTTGTCTTTTCACAGTCCTCGGTATTCATGCTGTCCCCCAGCCACTCAGCAACAATGGTATTCATGCTGTCCCCCAGCCACTCAGCAACAATGGTATTCATGCTGTCCCCCAGCCACTCAGCAACAATGGTATTCATGCTGTCCCCCTGCCACTCAGCAACAATGGTATTCATGCTGTCCCCCAGCCACTCAGCAACAATGGTATTCATGCTGTCCCCCTGCCACTCAGCAACAATGGTATTCATGCTGTCCCCCAGCCACTCAGCAACAATGGTATTCATGCTGTCCCCCAGCCACTCAGCAACAATGGTATTCATGCTGTCCCCCTGCCACTCAGCAACAATGGTATTCATGCTGTCCCCCAGCCACTCAGCAACAATGGTATTCATGCTGTCCCCCAGCCACTCAGCAACAATGGTATTCATGCTGTCCCCCAGCCACTCAGCAACAATGGTATTCATGCTGTCCCCCAGCCACTCAGCAACAATGGTATTCATGCTGTCCCCCAGCCACTCAGCAACAATGGTATTCATGCTGTCCCCCAGCCACTCAGCAACAATGTTATTCATGCTGTCCCCCAGCCACTCAGCAACAATGGTATTCATGCTGTCCCCCAGCCACTCAGCAACAATGGTATTCATGCTGTCCCCCAGCCACTCAGCAACAATGGTATTCATGCTGTCCCCCAGCCACTCAGCAACAATGGTATTCATGCTGTCCCCCAGCCACTCAGCAACAATGGTATTCATGCTGTCCGCCAGCCACTCAGCAACAATGTTATTCATGCTGTCCCCCAGCCACTCAGCAACAATGGTATTCATGCTGTCCCCCAGCCCTTCAGCGACAATGGTATTCATGCTGTACCCAGCCACTCAGCGACAATGGTATTCATGCTGTCCCCCAGCCACTCAGCAACAATGGTATTCATGCTGTCCCCCAGCCACTCAGCAACAATGTTATTCATGCTGTCCCCCAGCCACTCAGCAACAATGGTATTCATGCTGTCCCCCAGCCCTTCAGCGACAATGGTATTCATGCTGTACCCAGCCACTCAGCGACAATGGTATTCATGCTGTCCCCCAGCCACTCAGCAACAATGGTATTCATGCTGTCCCCCAGCCACTCAGCAACAATGGTATTCATGCTGTTTCAGGTTCTCTGTTGTGTGTCTCATCCATGTTCTCTGTTGTGTGTCTCTCCTCCATGTTCTCTGTTGTGTGTCTCTCCTCCATGTTCTCTGTTGTGTCTCTCCTCCATGTTCTCTGTTGTGTGTCTCTCCTCCATGTTCTCTGTTGTGTGTCTCTCCTCCATGTTCTCTGTTGTGTCTCTCCTCCATGTTCTCTGTTGTGTGTCTCTCCTCCATGTTCTCTGTTGTGTGTCTCTCCTCCATGTTCTCTGTTGTGTCTCTCCTCCATGTTCTCTGTTGTGTGTCTCTCATTTACATTACATTACATTTAAGTCATTTAGCAGACGCTCTTATCCAGAGCGACTTACAAATTGGTGAATTCACCTTCTGACATCCAGTGGAACAGCCACTTTACAATAGTGCATCTAAATCATTAAGGGGGAGGGGGGTGAGAAGGATTACTTATCCTATCCCAGGTATTCCTTGAAGAGGTGGGGTTTCAGGTGTCTCCGGAAGGTGGTGATTGACTCCGCTGTCCTGGCGTCGTGAGGGAGTTTGTTCCACCATTGGGGGGCCAGAGCAGCGAACAGTTTTGACTGGGCTGAGCGGGAACTGTACTTCCTCAGTGGTAGGGAGGCGAGCAGGCCAGAGGTGGATGAACGCAGTGCCCTTGTTTGGGTGTAGGGCCTGATCAGAGCCTGGAGGTACTGCGGTGCCGTTCCCCTCACAGCTCCGTAGGCAAGCACCATGGTCTTGTAGCGGATGCGAGCTTCAACTGGAAGCCAGTGGAGAGAGCGGAGGAGCGGGGTGACGTGAGAGAACTTGGGAAGGTTGAACACCAGACGGGCTGCGGCGTTCTGGATGAGTTGTAGGGGTTTGATGGCACAGGCAGGGAGCCCAGCCAACAGCGAGTTGCAGTAATCCAGACGGGAGATGACAAGTGCCTGGATTAGGACCTGCGCCGCTTCCTGTGTGAGGCAGGGTCGTACTCTGCGGATGTTGTAGAGCATGAACCTACAGGAACGGGCCACCACCTTGATGTTAGTTGAGAACGACAGGGTGTTGTCCAGGATCACGCCAAGGTTCTTAGCGCTCTGGGAGGAGGAAACAATGGAGTTGTCAACCGTGATGGCGAGATCATGGAACGGGCAGTCCTTCCCCGGGAGGAAGAGCAGCTCCGTCTTGCCGAGGTTCAGCTTGAGGTGGTGATCCGTCATCCACACTGATATGTCTGCCAGACATGCAGAGATGCGATTCGCCACCTGGTCATCAGAAGGGGGAAAGGAGAAGATGAATTGTGTGTCGTCTGCATAGCAATGATAGGAGAGACCATGTGAGGTTATGACAGAGCCAAGTGACTTGGTGTATAGCGAGAATAGGAGAGGGCCTAGAACAGAGCCCTGGGGGACACCAGTGGTGAGAGCGCGTGGCGAGGAGACAGATTCTCGCCACGCCACCTGGTAGGAGCGACCTGTCAGGTAGGACGCAATCAAGCGTGGGCCGCGCCGGAGATGCCCAACTCGGAGAGGGTGGAGAGGAGGATCTGATGGTTCACAGTGTCGAAGGCAGCCGATAGGTCTAGAAGGATGAGAGCAGAGGAGAGAGAGTTAGCTTTAGCAGTGCGGAGCGCCTCCGTGATACAGAGAAGAGCAGTCTCAGTTGAATGACTAGTCTTGAAACCTGACTGATTTGGATCAAGAAGGTCATTCTGAGAGAGATAGCGGGAGAGCTGGCCAAGGACGGCACGTTCAAGAGTTTTGGAGAGAAAAGAAAGAAGGGATACTGGTCTGTAGTTGTTGACATCGGAGGGATCGAGTGTAGGTTTTTTCAGAAGGGGTGCGACTCTCGCTCTCTTGAAGACGGAAGGGACGTAGCCAGCGGTCAGGGATGAGTTGATGAGCGAGGTGAGGTAAGGGAGAAGGTCTCCGGAAATGGTCTGGAGAAGAGAGGAGGGGATAGGGTCAAGCGGGCAGGTTGTTGGGCGGCCGGCCGTCACAAGAAGCGAGATTTCATCTGGAGAGAGAGGGAAGAAAGAGGTCAGAGCACAGGGTAGGGCAGTGTGAGCAGAACCAGCGGTGTCGTTTGACTTAGCAAACGAGGATCGGATGTCGTCGACCTTCTTTTCAAAATGGTTGACGAAGTCATCTGCAGAGAGGGAGGAGGGGGGAGGGGGAGGAGGATTCAGGAGGGAGGAGAAGGTGGCAAAGAGCTTCCTAGGGTTAGAGGCAGATGCTTGGAATTTAGAGTGGAAGAAAGTGGCTTTAGCAGCAGAGACAGAGGAGGAAAATGTAGAGAGGAGGGAGTGAAAGGATGCCAGGTCCGCAGGGAGGCGAGTTTTCCTCCATTTCCGCTCGGCTGCCCGGAGCACTGTTCTGTGAGCTCGCAGTGAGTCGTCGAGCCACGGAGCGGGAGGGGAGGACCGAGCCGGCCTGGAGGATAGGGGACATAGAGAGTCAAAGGATGCAGAAAGGGAAGAGAGGAGGGTTGAGGAGGCAGAATCAGGAGAAAGGTTGGAGAAGGTATGAGCAGAGGGAAGAGATGATAGGATGGAAGAGGAGAGAGTAGCGGGGGAGAGAGAGCGAAGGTTGGGACGGCGCGATACCATCCGAGTAGGGGCAGTGTGGGAAGTGTTGGATGAAAGCGAGAGGGAAAAGGATACAAGGTAGTGGTCGGAGACTTGGAGGGGAGTTGCAATGAGGTTAGTGGAAGAACAGCATCTAGTAAAGATGAGGTCGAGCGTATTGCCTGCCTTGTGAGTAGGGGGGAAGGTGAGAGGGTGAGGTCAAAGAGGAGAGGAGTGGAAAGAAGGAGGCAGAGAGGAATGAGTCAAAGGTAGACGTGGGGAGGTTAAAGTCGCCCAGGACTGTGAGAGGTGAGCCGTCCTCAGGAAAGGAGCTTATCAAGGCATCAAGCTCATTGATGAACTCTCCGAGGAACCTGGAGGGCGATAAATGATAAGGATGTTAAGCTTGAAAGGGCTGGTAACTGTGACAGCATGGAATTCAAAGGAGGCGATAGACAGATGGGTAAGGGGAGAAAGAGAGAATGACCACTTGGGAGAGATGAGGATCCCGGTGCCACCACCCCGCTGACCAGAAGCTCTCGGGGTGTGCGAGAACACGTGGGCGGACGAAGAGAGAGCAGTAGGAGTAGCAGTGTTGTCTGTGGTGATCCATGTTTCCGTCAGTGCCAAGAAGTCGAGGGACTGGAGGGAGGCATAGGCTGAGATGAACTCTGCCTTGTTGGCCGCAGATCGGCAGTTCCAGAGGCTACCGGAGACCTGGGACTCCACGTGGGTCGTGCGCGCTGGGACCACCAGATTAGGGTGGCCGCGGCCACGCGGTGTGGAGCGTTTGTATGGTCTGTGCAGAGAGGAGAGAACAGGGATAGATAGACACATAGTTGACAGGCTACAGAAGAGGCTACGCTAATCTCTCCTCCATGTTCTCTGTTGTATGTCTCTCCTCCATGTTCTCTGTTGTGTGTCTCTCCTCCATGTTCTCTGTTGTGTGTCTCTCCTCCATGTTCTCTGTTGTGTGTCTCTCCTCCATGTTCTCTGTTGTGTGTCTCTCCTCCATGTTCTCTGCTGTGTGCATTTCCACATTTTGTTACATTACAGCCTTATTCTAAAAGTGATTCAATCGTTTTTTCCCCCTCATCAATCTACACAATGCCCCATAATAACAAATCAAAACAGGTTGTTTATAATTTTTTTGTTAATTATAACAAAAATAAAAACTGAAATATGACATTTACATAAGTATTCAGTACTTTGTTGAAGCACCTTTTGGCAGTGATTACAGCCTCAAGTTTTCTTGGGTATGACGCTACAAACTTGGCACACCTGTATTTGGGGAGTTTCTCCCATTCTTCTCTGCAGATCCTCTCAAGTTCTGTCAGGTTGGATGGGGAGTGTCGCTTTACAGCTATTTTCAGGTCTCTACAGAGATGTTCGATCAGGTTCCAGTCCGGGCTCTGGCTGGACCACTCAAGGACATTCCGAGACTTGTTCCGAAGCCACTCCTGCGTTGTCTTGGATATGTGCTTAGGGTCGTTGTCTTGGATATGTGCTTAGGGTCGTTGTCTTGTTGGAAAGATGAGGACCCCAGTCTGAGGGGGTTTTCATCAAGGATCTCTGAACTTTGCTCCGTTCATCTTTTCCTCGATCCAGACTAGTCTCCCTGGCCCTTCCGCTGAACGACATTCCCACAGTATGATTCTGTCACCACCATGCTTCACAGTAGGGCTAGTGCTAGATTTCCTCCAGATTTAACATTCAGGCCAAAGAGTTAAGTTTTGGTTTCATCAGACCAGATCGTCTTGTTTCTCATGGTCTGACAGTCCTTTAGGTGCCCTTTTTTGCAAACTCCAAGCGGGCTGTCATGTGCCTTTTACCGAGGAGTGGCTTCTGTCTGGCCACTGCCATTAAGGCTTGATTGGTAGAGTGCTGCGGAGATGGTTGTCCTTCGGGAAGGCTCTATATAGACAGGTGTGTGCCTTTCCAAATGATGTCCAGTCAATTGAATTTACTGCAGGTGGAGTCCAATCAACTTGTAGAAACATCTCTAGGATGATGAATGGAAACGGGATGCAACGGAACTCAATTTCGAGTCTTAAAGCAAAGGGTTTGAATACTTATGTAAATAAGGTATTTCTGGGGGTTTTTAAAACCTGTTTTCACTTTGTCACTATGGGGTATTGTGATGTCATTATGGGGTATTGTGATGTCATTATGGGTTATTGTCTGTAGATTGATGAGGATAAACATTTAATCCATGTTTAGAATAAGGCTGTAACGTAACAAAATGTGGACAAAGTCAAGGGGTCTGAATATTTTCCGAAGGCACTGGAGGTATGCCATTGACCCAACTGTTGGCCAGCCTATGTTAGACCTTCAATCTGACCTTGTTACCTAACAGAACGCCCTGGTTGGTTTAAAACTTGTACTGTAATGTGGACAAGACTAAATACATGTTGTTCTGTAGTTCAGGATGTTTCAGATGGACTATATATTTATTCACTGGATGGTTTTCCCATCGATCAGGTTCCGATAAATATCTGGGCATTTGGACAAAGACTTCATGTTTTGTTTTTTTAGATATGGATGAGATAGTTAAACAAATCTCAGATTTAAAGTGGGCTTTTAAAAAACATTTTTTTTAGATCTTGCCTCTCCCTTAACAGCAGAAAGCAGATTGAACAGTGACCTCATGGCACAGTGTGGGTGGGTTTACATTTGTTTGTTTTATTATTGTTAATACATTATCAGAAAGCCTAAATATTCCCCTAAAAAAATAGGATGGATGGAACTTTTAAAAGGCATTGCCTGAGATTATTGCGAATATCAACCAATCAGCATTTTATAATGATTTTATTTTGAAGGATCTAGTCTGGATTAAACCTCATAGGAAAACAGTTTAATCATTCATTCAGGTCTCTGTTTAACAAAATAATCTGTTTTATCTTTGGCAGGAGAGAAACCAGACTCTCACTCTGACAGTGGGAAGAGCCCTTCAGAGAATCCAGACCCAGAGATTCCCAAACCAACGAGACGACACAACTGCTCCCAGTGTGGAAAGAGTTTTAAGTGGTTATCTAAGCTCAAAGAGCATGAGAGAACACACGCAGTAAAAAAGCTCTTCCAATGTTCCCATTGTGAAAAGAGATTTAACCAGTCATCACTTCTGAAAGAGCATGATAAAATACACACAGGAGAAAAGCCTTTCCAATGTCCCCAGTGTGGAAAGGGTTTTACATGGTTAAGGCACCTGAAAGAGCATGAGAGGATACACACAGGAGAGAAGCCTTTCCATTGCTCCCAGTGTGGAAAGCGTTATACTCGATTAGCACACCTAAAAATACATGAGAGAATTCACTCTGGAGTGAAGGCTTACCTCTGTTCCCAATGTGGAAAGAATTTTAGGTGGTTAGAGAACCTGAAGCAGCATGAAAGGACACATACAGGGAGAAGCCTTACCATTGCGCTCAGTGTGGAAAGGATTTTACCACATTAGGGAACGTAAAAGAGCATAAGAAGAAACACACAGGAGAAAAACCTTTACAATGTTCCCAGTGTGGAAAGAGATTTACACATTTAGGAAATCTGAAAAGGCATGAAGGAATACACACAAGAGAAAAACTCTACCACTGCTCTCATTGTGGAAAGCGTTTTACCCAGTTAGGGTATTTGAAAAAACATGAGAAAATACACTCTGAAGAAAAGCCTTACCCCTGTTCCCACTGTGGAAAGAGTTTTCGGTGGTTAGGGGACCTGAAAGAGCATGAGAGGACGCACACAGGGGAGAAACCTTACCATTGCGGCTTGTGCGGTAAGGATTTTACCAAGTTAGGGAACCTAAAAGAGCATAAGAAGAAACACACAGGAGAAAAGCCGTATCAATGCTCCATGTGTGAAAAGACTTTTACCCAGTTAGGGGGCCTGAAATATCACGAGGGGACACACACAGAAAAAAAGACCTACCACTGCTCTCAGTGTCAAAAGACATTTACCCGATTAGGGAACCTGAAAAAGCATGAGAGAATACACACACTCAGGTGATAAGACCGTCCACTGCTCCCAGAACCAGAAAGAGCATAAGAAGAAACACACAGGAGAAAAGCCTTACCAATGCTCCTTAACCTCTTATGAATTTAAACTTTCATGTGTGGCCAGATTCTAATCCAAGTGCCAAAGAACTGTACCCAGAACTGTACCCAGTACCATAACATTTTATTTTAGCCAAAAACCTGGCACTGCCAGGAAGCTGACACTTGAGGCCACTGTGTTCTTGGGAACCTTCAATGCTGCAGACATTTTTTGGTACCCTTCGTCAGATCTGTGCCTTCGACACAATCCTGTCTCGGAGCTCTTCAGACAATTCTTTCCACCTCATGGCTTGGTTTTTGCTCTTACGTGCACTGTAAACCTTTTTATAGGTTGTCCTTCTGGAAGGTTCTATATAAACAGGTGTGTCTCCTTTCCAAATCGTGTCCATTCAGTTGAATTTACCACAGGTGGAGTCCAATCAAGTTGTAGAAACATCTCATCGATGATCAATGGAAACAGGATACACCGGCGCTCAGCTTGGAGTCTCATAGCAAAAGGGTCTGAATACTAATGTAAAGAAGGTATTTCCCTTTTGTATTTCTAATAAATTTGCAAAAAAATGTAAAAACCTGTTTTGTCTTTGTCATTAGGAGGTATTGTGTGTAGACTAGTAAAAAAAATAAAAGGTGTTTAATCCATTTTAGAATAAGGCTGTAACGTAACAAGATGTGGGGAAAAAGTGAAGGGGTCTGAATACTTTCCCGAAGGCACTGTAGATGGTGATGCTAGGAATTCTGGGTAATGTTTGTGTTTGTGGGTGCAGGATAGCTCTCTGATAGTCATGATAGAATATGGAGCTCTCTGATAGTCATTATAGAATATGGAGCCCTCTGATAGTCATTATAGAATATGGAGCTCTCTGATAGTCATAAAATAATATGGAGCTCTCTGATATTCATAATAGAATATGGAGCTCTCTGGTGGTCATAATAGAATATGGAGCTCTCTGATAATAGAATATGGAGCTCTCTGATAGTCATTATAGAATATGGAGCTCTCTGATAGTCATAAAATAATATGGAGCTCTCTGATATTCATAATAGAATATGGAGCTCTCTAATAGTCATAATAGAATATGAAGCTCTCTGATAATAGAATATGGAGCTCTCTGATAGTCATAATAGAATATGAAGCTATCTGATAATAGAATATGGAGCTCTCTGATGGTCATAATAGAATATGGAGCTCTCTGATAATAGAATATGGAGCTCTCTGATGGTCATAATAGAATATGGAGCTCTCTGATAATAGAATATGGAGCTCTCTGATAATAGAATATGGAGCTCTCTGATAGTCATAATAGAATATGGAGCTTTCTGATAGTCATAATAGAATATGAAGCTCTCTGATAATAGAATATGGAGCTCTCTGATAGTCATTATAGAATATGGAGCTCTCTGATAATAGAATATGGAGCTCTCTGATAATAGAATATGGAGCTCTCTGATAGTCATTATAGAATATGGAGCTCTCTGATAATAGAATATGGAGCTCTCTGATAATAGAATATGGAGCTCTCTGATAATAGAATATGGAGCTCTCTGATAGTCATTATAGAATATGGAGCTCTCTGATAGTCATAATAGAATATGGAGCTCTCTGATAATAGAATATGGAGCTCTCTGATAATAGAATATGGAGCTCTCTGATAGTCATTATAGAATATGGAGCTCTCTGATAGTCATAATAGAATATGGAGCTCTCTGGTAGTCAAAATAGAATATGGAGCTCTCTGGTAGTCATAATAGAATATGGAGCTCTCTGGCAGTCATAATAGAATATGGAGCTCTCTGGTAGTCATAATAGAATATGGAGCTCTCTGGTAGTCATAATAGAATATGGAGCTCTCTGGTAGTCATAATAGAATATGGAGCTCTCTGGTAGTCATAATAGAATATGGAGCTCTCTGGTAGTCATAATAGAATATGGAGCTCTGGTAGTCATAATAGAATATGAAGCTCTCTGATAGTCATAATAGAATATGGAGCTCTGATGGTCATAATAGAATATGGAGCTCTCTGATAATAGAATATGGAGCTCTCTGGTAGTCATAATAGAATATGGAGCTCTCTGGTAGTCAAAATAGAATATGGAGCTCTCTAGCAGTCATAATAGAATATGGAGCTCTCTGGTAGTCATAATAGAATATGGAGCTCTCTGGTAGTCATAATAGAATATGGAGCTCTCTGGTAGTCATAATAGAATATGGAGCTCTCTGGTAGTCATAATAGAATATGGAGCTCTCTGGTAGTCATAATAGAATATGGAGCTCTCTGGTAGTCATAATAGAATATGGAGCTCTCTGGCAGTCATAATAGGATATGGAGCTCTCTGGTAGTCATAATAGAATATGGAGCTCTCTGGCAGTCATAATAGGATATGGAGCTCTCTGGTAGTCATAATAGAATATGGACTCTGGTAGTCATAATAGAATATGAAGCTCTTTGATAGTCATAATAGAGTCACTTTGTGACATCGGCTGATTTTAAAAAGGGCTTTATAAATCAATTTGATTGATATAAAGTTTGTTTTTAAATTCGTACTAAAAATTCATAACTAATCAATCAACACATTATTTTCTTTGTAAAAGTGTTAATATAATATTTAATAGACAAAAAATAAACATTCCCTCACTGCGTTTCTTCACTCCAGTCAATAGATGGCGATATGTGTCTTTCGGGCGATGTTTTTCTACTGTGACGTATAATCTAGTGGACGGAACGCTTCTTCATCAACTGCAGCCACCTCGTAAACTCGCTCGACAGCAAAGTCGGAACATTCAAGATCTTTAGACAATTTCCTGGTTTATTTTACACGTACTTTTGTGGAAACAACTAGCTACCCCCATTTAATTTCATATTGACGTTGTCAGTCGGCTGGTTTAGTTAGCACTAGTTTAGCTAACATCCCCGACCATGAGTTTACTAAAATACTCTCTTCCTGCTGAAGAAGAGGTCTGCGGAACGGAGAAAGATGCTCCCGTGAAAGAGGAGGAGGAAGATGAGGCTGTTACAATACAAAAACAAGTAGAGGGTGAGGCTGTTACCGTGAAAGAAGAGGAAGGCGCGTTCAAAGTGAAAGAGGAGAAAGACGAGGAGGTTACTGTCACATTGGAGGAAGAAGAAGCAGAAGAAGAGAAGACTGGAGATCTGATTAACTCCAGTGAGTACTATCTTAAACAGGGACACAAACTCTGCAGTTGTTGAACTAATGTGTGATTCTTAAAAGGACACTACACTTGGTTATGTTTTTCTGTATCGTAGGAATTGTTAAAGACGTCCTCGGGTGACTTTTTAAAAACCTTTACTGTTGAAAAGCGATATATAAATACACTGAAGAACAACATAGTGTGTGTGTTTTTTAAAGACACAACTGCACATTTCAAGGAGTTTGATGGGAAGACACCAGCTAGAACTCCAGGCAGCGTTCTGCATATTCTCCCGACAGATTTCATCCGGCGACTGGCTCATGTGAACTACAATCAAGAAGCGTGTGTTACAACCTGGCCTCGGAAGGGGAAGGGTTAGCTCACATTCCAAGTCGTTGCAAACTAGCTAAAAGAGAGTAGTTCAAAAGTAGCTAAAAATGCTAAAGTTCTCCGTGTTGAGATTCGAACTCGAATTAGAGGTTCGTGTTATACGCTCACTCACCCACACCAGTCAACCACCATACCTTCATTTTTGCCTTAAATAACCATCTGTCTTATGTACCCAAACATCATACTAATGTCAGTGTCCTGGATGTAAATATGTTTGGTCTAGTCTGAGACAAGCCATGTGTGTTTTAGAAAGTCAATCATTACTTGCGATACGGCTTTTGAAACAGCGTGAAAGAATCCTTCAACTTAAAAATATACTTAGTGAGGCAGTTAAAGACCCATACAGCTACAGAGCCTCCATCCTACTAAACTACACTGTAGCAGTTACAGACCCATACAGCTGTGGAACCTCCATCCTACTAAACTACACTGTAGCAGTTACAGATCCATACAGCCTCCATCCTACTAAACTACACTGTAGCAGTTACAGGCCCATACAGCCTCCATCCTACTAAACTACACTGTAGCAGTTACAGACCCATACAGCTACAGAGCCTCCATCCTACTAAACTACACTGTAGCAGTTACAGACCCATACAGCTACAGAGCCTCCATCCTACTAAACTACACTGTAGCAGTTACAGATCCATACAGGTTCCATCCTACTAAACTACACTGTAGCAGTTACTTGGTTCAGAGTTATATTTGATATTTCAAACTGCGTGTCCTGATCGCGTCTGGTGCGGATGGACAAATACATTTATGTATTAGACCTAATAGATAAATAGACTAGTCAGTATAGGATACATGTATTAGACCTAATAGATAAATAGACTAGTCAGTATAGGATACATGTATTAGACCTAATAGATAAATAGACTAGTCAGTATAGGATACATGTATTAGACCTAATAGATAAATAGACTAGTCAGTATAGGATACATGTAATAGACTAGTCAGTATAGGATACATGTATTAGACCTAATGGATAAATAGACTATAGGATACATGTATTAGACCTAATGGGTAAATAGACTAGTCAGTATAGGATACATGTAATAGACCTAATGGATAAATAGACTAGTCAGTATGTAGACCTAATGGATGAATAGACTAGTCAGTATAGGATACATGTAATAGACTAGTCAGTACAGGATACATGTAATAGACATGTCAGTAAAGGATACATTTATGGTGCCTTATTCTGTTATAATGTATTAGCTATCATTGAGCCTTATTCTATTATAATGTATTAGCTACCATGGAGCCTTATTCTAATGTAATAGCTACCATGGAGCCTTATTCTATTATGATGTATTAGCTACCATGGATCCTTATTCTACTCTATTGTATTAGCTACCATGGATCCTTATTCTACTCTACTGTATTAGCTACCATGGAGCCTTATTATATTATAATGTATTAGCTACCATGGAGCCTTATTATATTATAATGTATAAGTTACCATGGAGCCTTATTATATTATAATGTATTAGCTACCATGGAGCCTTATTATATTATAATGTATAAGTTACCATGGAGCCTGATTCATTTAATTATCTTATCGATCTATCTAAGTTTTATTTTCCAAGCGATCGATAGCCGACGGGCAGAGTAGTGAGACTAAGTTGACTAAAGGTCTTCACACTTTAAACTAGATACATCACAGAGGGGAAATACTCAACCACAGGGAGATCATATAGAGACTGGTAGGACTAGTGCTTAATAATAACTCAAGGACCAATTAGTGGTGAAACAAAGAGTCTGGAGGAGAAACGTGGGGTTCACACATCCCAGCTAGAGCTAGACCGTTGAGAGTGACAAGGCAAAAGACCTCTCTACGCGGACAACGTATCGATACAGAAAGAGAGGCTGGGCTACGCGAGCGGTCCTGGTTATACCGAGATAACCTGAAGTATCTATAGTGCCCTGTCCAATCCAGGGAATGGGACGCTAACCACATCTAGCACCACGCTGCCGGCCAAGGGGCGGGGCTGAAGGTTTCGTATCGCGACACTACCATGGAGCCTTATTATAATGTATTAGCTACAATGGAGCCTTATTCTATTATAATGTATTAGCTACCATGGAGCCTTATTATATTATAATGTATTAGCTACCATGGAGCCTTATTATATTATAATGTATTACCTACCATGGAGCCTTATTCTATTATAATGTATTAGCTACCATGGAGCCTTATTCTATTATAATGTATTAGCTACCATGGTGCCTTATTAAATTGTATTAACTACCATGGTGCCTTATTATATTATAATGCATTAGCTGCCATGGAGCCTTAATCTATTGTATTAGCTACCATGGAGACTTATTCTATTATATTGTATTAGCTACCATGGAGCCTTATTATATTACAATGTATTAGCTACCATGGAGCCTTATTCTATTGTATTAGCTAACATGGAGCCTTATTCTATTATAATGTATTAGCTACCATGGTGCCTTATTATAATGTATTAGCTACCATGGTGCCTTATTATATTGTAATGTATTAGCTGTCATGGAGCCTTATTCTATTCTAATGAATTAGCTACCATGGAGCCTTATTCTATTACAATGTATTAGCTACCATGGAGCCTTATTCTATTATAATGTATTCGCTACCATGGAGCCTTATTATAATGTATTAGCTACCATGGAGCCTTATTCTATTATAATATATCAGCTACCACGGAGCCTTATTATAATGTATTAGCTACCATGGAGCCTTATTCTATTATAATGTGTTAGCTACCATGGAGCCTTATTATATTATAATGTATTAGCTACCATGGAGCCTTATTATATTACAATGTATTAGCTACCATGGAGCCTTATTCTATTGTATTAGCTACCATGGAGACTTATTCTATTATATTGTACGAGCTACCATGGAGCCTTATTCTAATGTATTAGCTACCATGGAGCCTTATTCTATTATAATGTATTAGCTACCATGGAGACTTATTCTATTATATTGTACGAGCTACCATGGAGCCTTATTCTAATGCATTAGCTGCCATGGAGCCTTATTCTAATGTATAAGCTACCATGGAGCCTTATTTTATTATAATGTATTAGCTGCCATGGAGCCTTATTCTAATGTATAAGCTACCATGGAGCCTTATTATATTATAATGTATTACCTACCATGGAGCCTTATTCTATTATAATGTATTAGCTACCATGGAGCCTTATTCTATTATAATGTATTAGCTACCATGGTGCCTTATTATATTGTAATGTATTAGCTGTCATGGAGCCTTATTCTATTCTAATGAATTAGCTACCATGGAGCCTTATTCTATTCTAATGTATTAGCTACCACAGAGCCTTATTATATTATAATGTATTAGCTACCATGGAGCCTTATTCTATTATAATGTATTAGTTACCATGGTGCCTTATTCTATTATAATGTATTAGCTACCATGGAGCCTTATTATATTATAATGTATTAGCTACCATGGAGCCTTATTCTATTATAATGTATTAGTTACCATGGTGCCTTATTCTATTATAATGTATTAGCTACCATGGAGCCTTATTCTATTATAATGTATTAGCTACCATGGAGCCTTATTCTATTATAATGTATTAGCTACCATGGAGCCTTATTCTATTATAATGTATTACCTACCATGGTGCCTTATTATATTATAATGCATTAGCTGCCATGGAGCCTTAATCTATTGTATTAGCTACCATGGAGACTTATTCTATTATATTGTATGAGCTACCATGGAGCCTTATTATATTATAATGTATTAGCTACCATGGAGCCTTATTATATTACAATGTATTAGCTACCATGGAGCCTTATTCTATTGTACGAGCTACCATGGAGCCTTATTCTAATGTATTAGCTACCATGGAGCCTTATTCTATTATAATGTATTAGCTACCATGAAGCATTATTCTATTATATTGTATTAGCTACCATGGAGCCTTATTATATTATAATATATTAGTTACCATGGTGCCTTATTCTAACCTACTGTATTAGCTAACATGGAGCCTTATTCTATTACAATGTATTAGCTACCATGGAGCCTTATTCTATTATAATGTATTAGCTACCATGGAGCCTTATTATAATGTATTAGCTACCATGGAGCCTTATTCTATTATAATATATCAGCTACCACGGAGCCTTATTATAATGTATTAGCTACCATGAAGCCTTATTATAATGTATTAGCTACCATGGAGCCTTATTCTATTATAATGTATTAGCTACCATGGAGCCTTATTATATTTATCAATGTATTAGCTTCCATGGAGCCTTATTATGTTACAATGTATTAGCTACCATGGAGCCTTATTCTATTGTATTAGCTACCATGGAGACTTATTCTATTATATTGTACGAGCTACCATGGAGCCTTATTCTAATGTATTAGCTACCATGGAGCCTTATTCTATTATAATGTATTAGCTACCATGGAGACTTATTCTATTATATTGTACGAGCTACCATGGAGCCTTATTCTAATTTATTAGCTACCATGGAGCCTTATTCTATTATAATGTATTAGCTAACATGGAGCCTTATTCTATTACAATGTATTAGCTACCATGGAGCCTTATTATATTATAATGTATTAGCTGCCATGGAGCCTTATTCTAATGTATAAGCTACCATGGAGCCTTATTTTATTATAATGTATTAGCTGCCATGGAGCCTTATTCTAATGTATAAGCTACCATGGAGCCTTATTATATTATAATGTATTACCTACCATGGAGCCTTATTCTATTATAATGTATTAGCTACCATGGAGCCTTATTCTATTATAATGTATTAGCTACCATGGTGCCTTATTATAATGTATTAGCTACCATGGTGCCTTATTATATTGTAATGTATTAGCTGTCATGGAGCCTTATTCTATTCTAATGAATTAGCTACCATGGAGCCTTATTCTATTCTAATGTATTAGCTACCACAGAGCCTTATTATATTATAATGTATTAGCTACCATGGAGCCTTATTCTATTATAATGTATTAGCTACCATGGTGCCTTATTCTATTATAATGTATTAGTTACCATGGAGCCTTATTCTAATATAATGTATTAGTTACCATGGAGCCTTATTCTAATATAATGTATTAGTTACCATGGTGCCTTTTTCTATTATAATGTATTAGCTACCATGGAGACTTATTCTATTATATTGTACGAGCTACCATGGAGCCTTATTCTAATTTATTAGCTACCATGGAGCCTTATTCTATTATAATGTATTAGCTAACATGGAGCCTTATTCTATTACAATGTATTAGCTACCATGGAGCCTTATTATATTATAATGTATTAGCTGCCATGGAGCCTTATTCTAATGTATAAGCTACCATGGAGCCTTATTTTATTATAATGTATTAGCTGCCATGGAGCCTTATTCTAATGTATAAGCTACCATGGAGCCTTATTATATTATAATGTATTACCTACCATGGAGCCTTATTCTATTATAATGTATTAGCTACCATGGAGCCTTATTCTATTATAATGTATTAGCTACCATGGAGCCTTATTCTATTATAATGTATTAGCTACCATGGAGCCTTATTCTAATATAATGTATTAGTTACCATGGAGCCTTATTCTAATATAATGTATTAGTTACCATGGAGCCTTATTCTATTATAATGTATTAGCTACCATGGAGCCTTATTCTAATATAATGTATTAGTTACCATGGAGCCTTTTTCTATTATAATGTATTAGCTACCAGGTTAGAATCAAGAAATCCAAAACTCCATTCATCTTTAAAATAATTAAAATTTAGCAATATCCCAAAAATATAATGAACAATATATACTCGTATGCAATGGATGAAAGTTCATTTCCTTCAAAAGAGACTGACAAAGACACGTTGTTGTTGATCGATTGGTAAGAATTTAAAATAAACTTCACATCTACTACACATCTGTATTCAATGCAAATTCTGATTTATTCAGTCAACAGATTATTTTGATATTAACACGTCACCCCGCTCCTCCGCTCTCTCCACTGGCTTCCAGTTGAAGCTCGCATCCGCTACAAGACCATGGTGCTTGCCTACGGAGCTGTGAGGGGAACGGCACCGCAGTACCTCCAGGCTCTGATCAGGCCCTACACCCAAGCAAGGGCACTGCGTTCATCCACCTCTGGCCTGCTCGCCTCCCTACCATTGAGGAAGTACAGTTCCCGCTCAGCCCAGTCAAAACTGTTCGCTGCTCTGGCCCCCCAATGGTGGAACAAACTCCCTCACGACGCCAGGACAGCGGAGTCAATCACCACCTTCCGGAGACACTTGAAACCCCACCTCTTTAAGGAATACCTAGGATAAGATAAGTAATCCTTCTCACCCCCCCTTAATGATTTAGATGCACTATTGTAAAGTGGCTGTTCCACTGGATGTCAGAAGGTGAATTCACCAATTTGTAAGTCGCTCTGGATAAGAGCGTCTGCTAAATGACTTAAATGTAAATGTAAATGTAATAACAACAGAGCTCTGATTTGAACATATTTATATTCTTACTTTTGATACTTAAGTATATTTTAAACCAAACACTTTTAGACTTTTACTAGAATTTTACTGGGTGATTAGTCATTTTCTATTAAATTATCTTTACTTTTACTCAAGTATGACAATTTGGGTACTATTTTCCAACACTGGTGCAACCCAACAGAGTGCTGTTGTGGCTACTGCCTTCATTGAAACGCAGTCTTTTAATACATAATTTGGTGACGCGAATATACACTGCTCAAAAAAATAAAGGAAACACTTAAACAACACATGGATCTGGATAAGAGCGTCTGCTAAATGACTTAAATGTAAATGTAACAAGTCTATACTGCTTCTACATAGTGGAATTGGTGGAACATTCATGTTTTTCAGGTAGTAGTCAATGCTGTTATAAAACGCCATCACATTTTCATTGTTCTTTATCTTGACGACAAGTAAACAAATGAACTCAATGAAACAAAACGACTGAATTCAAGAGGTTTCAATGTTCAAAATCAAGAAATGCACATTCTATTCATTTATTCAATACTTTACATGGTGCAATATCTAAATCATGTATTCAATCAAATTCATTTAGCGAAAAGCCAGATCACATCCAATCCAAGAAGTTTAAGGTTAGAATCAAGAAATCCAAAACTCCATTCATCTATATAATAATTAACATTTAGCAATATTCCAAAAATATAATGAACAATATTAGAGGGGTTTATACTCCTATGCAATTGATGAAAGTTCATCCATTGTATAGTATTTATCATTTATAGTATTTATCATCTCCAGATGAAAACTTGAAAAAAGTAGGTCTATTTTGTCAATGATTTCATGTAAACAATATGATTTAATTTGGCATAAACAAAAACCTAAATTCCCAGGTCAAAAACATAAGTCAGAAATCAGCCTCTATATTCTCTCATGTGTTTTCAGGTCCTCTGAACAGGAAAATGTATTTCCACAATGTGAGCACTGGTAGATGAATGCTTATTCAGATGTCTTAAGTTGGTAAAACTCTTTCCACACAGGGAGCATTGGTAGGGCTTTCCCCCTGTGTGTATCTTTTCATGCTTCTTCAGGCTACTTAAGCGGGTAAAACTCTTTCCACACTGGGAACATTGGAAAGGCTTTTCCCCTGTGTGTGTCCTCTCATGCTCCTCCAGGCTCCTTAAGCGGGTAAAACGCTTTCCACACTGGGAACATTGGACAGGATTTTCCCCTGTGTGTATCCTCTCATGCTCCTCCAGGCTCCTTAAGCGGGTAAAACTCTTTCCACACTGGGAACATTGGAAAGGCTTTTCCTTGTGTGTATACTCTCATGCGTCGTCAGGCTACTTAAGCGGGTAAAATGCTTTCCACACTGGGAACATTGGAAAGGATTTTCCCCTGTGTGTGTCCTCTCATGCGTCATCAGGCTCCTTAAGTGGGTAAAACTCTTTCCACACTGGGAACATTGGACAGGATTTTCCCCTGTGTGTGTCCTCTCATGCCTCTTCAGCCTGCTTAAACAGGCAAAACGCTTCCCACACTGGGAACATTGGAAATAATGTGTGTGTATCCTCTCATGCGCCTTCAGGTTGCTTAAGCGGTTAAAACACTTTCCACACTGGGAACATTGGAAAGGCTTTTCCCCTGTGTGTATCCTCTCATGCCGTTTTAGGTCCCCTGATTTGGAAAATCTCTTTTCACATTGGGAGCAGTGGTGTTGTCTCCCTGGTTTGGGTGTCTCTGGGTCTGGTTCCCCTGAAGGACTCTTTCCACTGTCAGAGTGAGAGTCTGGTCTCTCTCCTGCCAAAGACAAACAGATTATTTAGTTAAATACTTAATAGAGACCTGAATAAAACTTCTACATGATAAAACTGTCTCCATGTTAGAGGAGGAGCCTGGTGAAGAGCTCCGGTCTGAGTAACTGACTGACGCTGCTCCCCTCTGTGACATCGCTGCTCCCCTCTGTGACATCGCTGCTCCCCTCTGTGACATCGCTGCTCCCCTCTGTGACATCGCTGCTCCCCTCTGTGACATCGCTGCTCCCCTCTGTGACATCGCTGCTCCCCTCTGTGACATCGCTGCTCCCCTCTGTGACATCGCTGCCCCCTCCTTTTAAACTACTGCCCAGCCTTTCTGAACAGCCTGACTGAACAACACCTTATCATCTGAAGCTGTGGAAGACCATCACCAAGACCTGCCAGATCTCTACATGTGTTTTGTTAGTTTTGGCAGTTTCTACAGTCTGAGATTGTCTTTGTAATGAAAAGTGTTGTATATAATACATTATAATTACTACTATTGTTATACTATCAGGTTTAGTCCCCCAATCACCTCATGAATTTAAATAAAGACCATCACTACTACTGTTATACTATCAGGTTTAGTCCCCCAATCACCTCATGAATTTAAAGGAAGACCATCACTACTACTGTTATACTATCAGGTTTAGTCCCCCAATCACCTCATGAATTTAAAGGAAGACCATCACTACTACTGTTATACTATCAGGTTTAGTCCCCCAATTACCTCATGAATTTAAATAAAGACCATCACTACTACTGTTATACTATCAGGTTTAGTCCCCCAATCACCTCATGAATTTAAATAAAGACCATCGCTACTACTGTTATACTATCAGGTTTAGTCCCCCAATCACCTCATGAATTTAAATAAAGACCATCACTACTACTGTTATACTATCAGGTTTAGTCCCCCAATCACCTCATGAATTTAAAGGAAGACCATCACTACTACTGTTATACTATCAGGTTTAGTCCCCCAATCACCTCATGAATTTAAAGGAAGACCATCACTACTACTGTTATACTATCAGGTTTAGTCCCCCAATCACCTCATGAATTTAGAGTATTACTCTGACATTTTTTATTCATGCCCCCCTTCAGTCCTTGATTTTCCCTCAATAAGTCTAAATAATGACACATACATATATATATATGTGTGTGTATATATATATATATATATATAATGGACTGTCATTGTTACAATCTTAATCTTCATTTCACCTACAAGACTGACATTACCCCCTGAGGAGGGCCATGTCATTTACCCTTTTAATGTAGACCACATGGAGAATTCAAATACATTCTTTATATGAATAAAAGCTTGCTAGAATGACCAAAGTCAGCATTTTGACATGTCTCTCTATCAAACATGTATCACTTCCAGGATCATTTGAATCCCCCCCCCCCCCTCACACAAAAAAATGCTGTAAATTTCACCATAATTGTAAAGCCCAAAAGGTTTAATTGCTACCTTTATAGGGTTACTGTTCCCACATGGCCATATTTCCATGTTACAGCGCGTTTGAGGAAAACAGATGATAGACAGACATACCTGGCCTAATTAGCTATCAGCGACTCCTAACACCTGTGTGTAAACGGAAAACGGACGCTGTTGTCGCTGAAAAACACTGTCGGCTACAACTGTGTTAAAACCGGTTTAAAAACGTGTGCAGTAAGAGTATATTTGTGCAATTATTTTTTTATGTGATATGAACGTAGAGAGATTTATGTTTCTGGAACCGTACCACAATTGAGAATGGATTCACATTTAGATGTAGTACTTGTCTGTTTTGGTGCCAATTCGCCTCAAAGCAGAACATGTCTGGTCCTTGGACTATAAAGAGTCACGTCAGGTTTCTTCCGTCCATTAGTGGGCAAACAGAGGTTGTGATCCTGTAACTAAGAAAGTACGTACTGGTCTTAATCAGATCTTCTGTCTCCTCCTCGTCGTCGTCTTCTTTCAATGTGACAGTAATCTCCCCCTCCTCTCCTGCATCCTCCTCTTGCTCCTCTTCTTTTACTGTAACATCCTCCTCCTCTTTCACTCTGAACGCGTCTTCCTCTTCTTTCACAGTAACGTATTTTTCTTCGTCTTTAACCGGAACAGACTCAACCTCTACTTGTTTTTTAACGGTGACATCCTCCTCTTCTTTCTCCTCTTTCATGACAACGTTCATCCCCAGATCTTCTTTCTCCGTCCAGCAGACCTCCTCTTCTTTATCAGGAGGAGAGCAGCTCAGTGAACTCATGGTCGGGGATGTTAGCTAGGTAGCATTAGCGACTAGCCGAGCTCTAAGCTAACTTATCAAGCCAGCTAGGTGAGTAACAATGTACATATAACATTAAATAAGGTAACTAGCTAAACGACAGAACTTTAAAACACCAAAACAGTGTAAAGAGCGTGAATGTTTCAGCTATGTTTGCCAGAAAGCTACCGAGGTGTCTGACGAGCTGTTGTTGTTGAAGGAGCGTCCCGTCCACTAGATTATACGTCACATTGGCAGCGTCGCCTGAAATACGCTCATCGCCATCTGCTGACTGGAGTTGGTAACGCAGTTGAGGGAAAAGTGTATTTCATTTCATTTAAAGCATACTTTTCATTTGCTACAAATCCAAATCTGACTGCATTTAAGGAAATGTCACATTAATTCAGTCAAACAAACAAATCTGGACCATGGTTTAACAGTGATCTACGTTCTATGAAAGCGGCTGGGAGCAAACTGGAGAATAGCTAGAGGAAAACAAAGCTAACTATATATGAAGTGTGTAAAACAGTATGTAAACATTATTAAAGTGACCAGTGTTCCATTATTAGTGACCAGTGTTCCATTATTAAAGTGAGCATTGTTCCATTATTAAAGTGACCAGTGTTCCATTATTAAAGTGACCAGTGTTCCATTATTAAAGTGACCAATGTTCCATTATTAAAGTGACCAGTGTTCCATTATTAGTGACCAGTGTTCCATTATTAGTGACCAGTGTTTCATTATTAGTGACCAGTGTTCCATTATTAGTGACCAGTGTTCCATTATTAAAGTGACCAGTGTTCCATTATTAAAGTGACCAGTGTTCCATTATTAAAGTGACCAATGTTCCATTATTAAAGTGACCAGTGTTCCATTATTAGTGACCAGTGTTCCATTATTAGTGACCAGTGTTCCATTATTAAAGTGAACAGTGTTCCATTATTAAATGGTTCCATGTCTATGTACATAGGGCAGCAGCCTTGAAGGAGCAGTGCTGAGTACCGGGCGGTAGCCAGCTAGTGATGGCTATTTAACAGTCTGATGGCCTTGAGATAGAAGCTGTTGCTGTACCAGGCGGTGATATAGTCTGACAGGGTTCTCTCAATAGCACACTGTCTGTGTGGATGGACCATTTACAGATTGTCAGGGATGTGTCAGGGATGTGAACCTGCAGCTTTTCACCTTCTCCACTGTGGCTCCTGAAGTCCACGATCAGATCCTTTGTTTTGTTGAAGTTGAGGGTTATTTCCACCACTCCACCAGGGCCCTCACCTCCTCCCTGTAGGCTGTTTGGTCATTGTTGGTAATCAGGCCTATCACTGTTGTGTCGTCAACAAACTTGATGATTGAGTTGGAGGCGTGGCCATGCAATCATGGATTCATAGTAGGACAAGAGGAACTTGTGCATTTCAGACAACATAACAACCCAATGTTAATATCCCAGGACAAATGAGCTAGCAACAGCAAGCAAACTAGCTAAATTGCCATGAATGCTTTTCGACCTGTCCCAAAATGAATGTACTTGGTTCAGAGTTATATTTGATATTTCAAACTGCGTGTCCTGATCGCGTCTGGTGTGGATGGACAAAATCAACATGCATTTATGGTAACTTATTCTATTCTAATGTATTGGAGCCTTACCATGGGGCCTTATTATAATGTATTAGCTACCATGGAGCCTTATTATAATGTAATAGCTACCATGGTGCCTTATTCTATTATAATGTATTAACTCCCATGGAGCCTTATTATAATATATTAGCTACCATGGTGCCTTATTATAATGTATTAGCTACCATGGTGCCTTATACTATTATAATGGATTAGCTACCATGGAGGCTTATTCTATTCTAATGTATTAGCTACCATGGAGCCTTATTATAATGTAATAGCTACCATGGTGCCTTATTATATTCTACTGTATTAGCTACCATGGAGCCTTATTCTATTATAATGTTTTAGATACAATGGAGCCTTATTCTAATGTATTAGCTACCATGGAGCCTCATTCTATTATAATGTATTAGCAACCATGGTGCCTTATATTATACTGTATTAGCTACCATGGTGCCTTGTTCTATTATTATGCATTAGTTACCATGGAGGCTTATTCTATTCTAATGTTTTAGCTACAATGGAGCCTTATTCTAATGTATTAGCTACCATGGAGCCTTATTCTATTTTAATGTATTAGTTACCATGGTGCCTTATTACAATGTATTAGCTACCATGGAGCTTTATTCTATTATAATGTATTAGCTACCATGGAGCCTTATTATATTATAATTTATTAGCTACCATGGAGCCTTTTTCTATTATAATGTATTAGGTACCATGGAGCCTTATTCTGTTATAATGTATTAGCTACCATGGTGCCTTATTCTATTATAATGTATTAGCTACCATGGAGCCTTATTCTATTATAATGTATTAGCTACCATGGAGCATTATTCTATTATAATGTATTAGCTACAATGGAGCCTTATTACATTCTACTGTATTAGCTACCATGGAGCCTTATTCTATTATAATGTATTAGCTACAATGGAGCCTTATTCTAATGTAATAGCTACCATGGAGCATTATTCTATTATAATGTATCAGCTACCATGGTGCCTTATTATAATGTATTAGCTACCATGGAGCCTTATTATAATGTATTAGCTACCATGGAGCCTTATTCTATTCTACTGTATTAGCTACCATGGAACCGTATTCTATTCTACTGCATTAGCTACCATGGAGCCTAATTCTATTGTATTAGCAACCATGGAGTCTTATTCTATTCTACTGTATTAGCTACCACTGAACCTTATTCTATTCTACTGTATTAGCGACCATGGAGCCTTATTCTATTCCAATGTATTAGCTACCATGGAGCCTTATTCTGTTATAATGTATTAGCTACCATGGTGCCTTATTCTATTATAATGTATTAGCTACCATGGAGCCTTATTCTATTATAATGTATTAGCTACCATGGAGCCTTATTCTATTATAATGTATTAGCTACCATGGAGCTTTATTCTGTTATAATGTATTAGCTACCATGGTGCCTTATTCTATTATAATGTATTAGCTACCATGGAGCCTTATTCTATTATAATGTATTAGCTACCATGGAGCTTTATTCTGTTATAATGTATATGCTACCATGGAGCCTTATTTTATTATAATGTATTAGCTACCATGCAGCCTTATTCTATTATAATGTATTAGCTACCATGGAGCTTTATTCTGTTATAATGTATTAGCTACCATGGTGCCTTATTCTATTATAATGTATTAGCTACCATGGAGCCTTATTCTATTATAATGTATTAGCTACCATGGAGCTTTATTCTGTTATAATGTATTAGCTACCATGGTGCCTTATTCTATTATAATGTATTAGCTACCATGGAGCCTTATTCTATTATAATGTATTAGCTACCATGGAGCCTTATTCTATTATAATGTATTAGTTACCATGGTGCCTTATTACAATGTATTAGCTACCATGGAGCCTTATTCTATTATAATGTATTAGCTACCATGGAGCCTTATTATATTATAATTTATTAGCTACCATGGAGCCTTTTTCTATTATAATGTATTAGCTACCATGGAGCCTTATTATATTATAATGTATTAGCTACCATGGAGCCTTATTCTATTATAATGTATTAACTACCATGGAGCCTTATTATATTATAATGTATTAGCTACCATGGAGCCTTATTCTATTATAATGTATTAGCTACCATGGAGCCTTATTCTATTATAATGTATTAGCTACCATGGGGCCTTATTATAATGTATTAGCTACCATGGAGCCTTATTCTATTCTACTGTATTAGCTACCATGGAACCGTATTCTATTCTACTGCATTAGCTACCATGGAGCCTAATTCTATTGTATTAGCAACCATGGAGTCTTATTCTATTCTACTGTATTAGCTACCACTGAACCTTATTCTATTCTACTGTATTAGCTACCATGGAGCCTTATTCTATTCCAATGTATTAGCTACCATGGAGCCTTATTCTGTTATAATGTATTAGCTACCATGGAGCTTTTATCTATTATAATGTATTAGCTACCATGGAGCCTTATTCTGTTATAATGTATTAGCTACCATGGTGACTTATTCTATTATAATGTATTAGCTACCATGGAGCCTTATTCTGTTATAATGTATTAGCTACCATGGAGCCTTATTCTATTATAATGTATTAGCTACCATGGAGCCTTATTCTGTTATAATGTATTAGCTACCATGGTGCCTTATTCTATTATAATGTATTAGCTACCATTGAGCCTTATTCTATTTTAATGTATTAGCAACCATGGAGCCTTATTCTATTATAATGTATTAGTTACCATGGTGCCTTATTACAATGTATTAGCTACCATGGAGCCTTATTCTATTATAATGTATTGCCTACCATGGAGCCTTATTATATTATAATTTATTAGCTACCATGGAGCCTTTTTCTATTATAATGTATTAGCTACCATGGAGCCTTATTATATTATATTGTATTAGCTACCATGGAGCCTTATTCTATTATAATGTATTAACTACCATGGAGCCTTATTATATTATAATGTATTAGCTACCATGGAACCGTATTCTATTCTACTGCATTAGCTACCATGGAGCCTAATTCTATTGTATTAGCAACCATGGAGTCTTATTCTATTCTACTGTATTAGCTACCACTGAACCTTATTCTATTCTACTGTATTAGCTACCATGGAGCCTTATTCTATTCCAATGTATTAGCTACCATGGAGCCTTATTCTGTTATAATGTATTAGCTACCATGGAGCCTTTATCTATTATATAATGTATTAGCTACCATGGAGCCTTATTCTGTTATAATGTATTAGCTACCATGGTGCCTTATTCTATTATAATGTATTAGCTACCATGGAGCCTTATTCTATTATAATGTATTAGCTACCATGGAGCCTTATTCTATTTTAATGTATTAGCTACCATGGAGCCTTATTCTATTATAATGTATTAGCTACCATGGAGCCTTATTCTATTATAATGTATTAGCTACCATGGAGCCTTATTCTATTATAATGTATTAGCTACCATGGAGCTTTATTCTGTTATAACGTATTAGCTACCATGGTGCCTTATTCTATTATAATGTATTAGCTACCATGGAGCCTTATTCTATTATAATGTATTAGCTACCATGGAGCTTTATTCTGTTATAATGTATTAGCTACCATGGTGCCTTATTCTATTATAATGTATTAGCTACCATTGAGCCTTATTCTATTTTAATGTATTAGCTACCATGGAGCCTTATTCTATTATAATGTATTAGTTACCATGGTGCCTTATTACAATGTATTAGCTACCATGGAGCCTTATTCTATTATAATGTATTAGCTACCATGGAGCCTTATTATATTATAATTTATGAGCTACCATGGAGCCTTTTTCTATTATAATGTATTAGCTACCAGGGAGCCTTATTATATTATAATGTATTAGCTACCATGGAGCCTTATTCTATTATAATGTATTAGTTACCATGGTGCCATATTCTATTTTAATGTATTAGCTACCATGGTGCCTTATTCTATTATAATGCATTAGCTACCATGGAGCCTTATTCTATTTTAATGTATTAGCTACCATGGAGCCTTATTCTATTATAATGTATTAGCTACCATGGAGCCTTATTATATTTTGCTGTATTAGCTACCATGGTGCCTTATTCTATTCTAGCGTATTAGCTACCATGGAGCCTTATTCTATTTTAATGTATTCGCTACCATGGAGCCTTATAATATTATAATGTATTAGCTACCATATAGTCTTATTCAATTCCAATGTATTAGCTACCATGGAGCCTTATTCTATTTTAATATATTAGCTACCATTGAGCCTTATTCTATTATAATGTATTAGCTACCATGGAACCTTATTCTATTATAATGTATTAGCTACCATGGAGCCTTATTCTATTATAATGTATTAGCTACCATGGAGCTTTATTCTGTTATAATGTATTAGCTACCATGGTGCCTTATTCTATTATAATGTATTAGCTACCATGGAGCCTTATTCTATTATAATGTATTAGCTACCATGGAGCTTTATTCTGTTATAATGTATTAGCTACCATGGTGCCTTATTCTATTATAATGTATTAGCTACCATGGAGCCTTATTCTATTATAATGTATTAGCTACCATGGAGCTTTATTCTGTTATAATGTATTAGCTACCATGGTGCCTTATTCTATTATAATGTATTAGCTACCATGGAGCCTTATTCTATTATAATGTATTAGCTACCATGGAGCTTTATTCTGTTATAATGTATTAGATACCATGGTGCCTTATTCTATTATAATGTATTAGCTACCATTGAGCCTTATTCTATTTTAATGTATTAGCAACCATGGAGCCTTATTCTATTATAATGTATTAGTTACCATGGTGCCTTATTACAATGTATTAGCTACCATGGAGCCTTATTCTATTATAATGTATTGCCTACCATGGAGCCTTATTATATTATAATTTATTAGCTACCATGGAGCCTTTTTCTATTATAATGTATTAGCTACCATGGAGCCTTATTATATTATATTGTATTAGCTACCATGGAGCCTTATTCTATTATAATGTATTAACTACCATGGAGCCTTATTATATTATAATGTATTAGCTACCATGGAACCGTATTCTATTCTACTGCATTAGCTACCATGGAGCCTAATTCTATTGTATTAGCAACCATGGAGTCTTATTCTATTCTACTGTATTAGCTACCACTGAACCTTATTCTATTCTACTGTATTAGCTACCATGGAGCCTTATTCTATTCCAATGTATTAGCTACCATGGAGCCTTATTCTGTTATAATGTATTAGCTACCATGGAGCCTTTATCTATTATAATGTATTAGCTACCATGGAGCCTTATTCTGTTATAATGTATTAGCTACCATGGTGCCTTATTCTATTATAATGTATTAGCTACCATGGAGCCTTATTCTATTATAATGTATTAGCTACCATGGAGCCTTATTCTACTTTAATGTATTAGCTACCATGGAGCCTTATTCTATTATAATGTATTAGCTACCATGGAGCCTTATTATATTTTGCTGTATTAGCTACCATGGTGCCTTATTCTATTCTAGCGTATTAGCTACCATGGAGCCTTATTCTATTTTAATGTATTCGCTACCATGGAGCCTTATAATATTATAATGTATTAGCTACCATATAGTCTTATTCAATTCCAATGTATTAGCTACCATGGAGCCTTATTCTATTTTAATATATTAGCTACCATTGAGCCTTATTCTATTATAATGTATTAGCTACCATGGAACCTTATTCTATTATAATGTATTAGCTACCATGGAGCCTTATTCTATTATAATGTATTAGCTACCATGGAGCTTTATTCTGTTATAATGTATTAGCTACCATGGTGCCTTATTCTATTTTAATGTATTAGCTACCATGGAGCCTTATTCTATTATAATGTATTAGCTACCATGGAGCTTTATTCTGTTATAATGTATTAGCTACCATGGTGCCTTATTCTATTATAATGTATTAGCTACCATGGAGCCTTATTCTATTATAATGTATTAGCTACCATGGAGCTTTATTCTGTTATAATGTATTAGCTACCATGGTGCCTTATTCTATTATAATGTATTAGCTACCATGGAGCCTTATTCTATTATAATGTATTAGCTACCATGGAGCTTTATTCTGTTATAATGTATTAGATACCATGGTGCCTTATTCTATTATAATGTATTAGCTACCATTGAGCCTTATTCTATTTTAATGTATTAGCAACCATGGAGCCTTATTCTATTATAATGTATTAGTTACCATGGTGCCTTATTACAATGTATTAGCTACCATGGAGCCTTATTCTATTATAATGTATTGCCTACCATGGAGCCTTATTATATTATAATTTATTAGCTACCATGGAGCCTTTTTCTATTATAATGTATTAGCTACCATGGAGCCTTATTATATTAAAATTGTATTAGCTACCATGGAGCCTTATTCTATTATAATGTATTAACTACCATGGAGCCTTATTATATTATAATGTATTAGCTACCATGGAGCCTTATTCTGTTATAATGTATTAGCTACCATGGTGCCTTATTCTATTATAATGTATTAGCTAACATGGAGCCTTATTCTATTATAATGTATTAGCTACCATGGAGCCTTATTCTATTTTAATGTATTAGCTACCATGGAGCCTTATTCTATTGTATTAGCAACCATGGAGTCTTATTCTATTCTACTGTATTAGCTACCACTGAACCTTATTCTATTCTACTGTATTAGCTACCATGGAGCCTTATTCTATTCCAATGTATTAGCTACCATGGAGCCTTATTCTGTTATAATGTATTAGCTACCATGGAGCCTTTATCTATTATAATGTATTAGCTACCATGGAGCCTTATTCTGTTATAATGTATTAGCTACCATGGTGCCTTATTCTATTATAATGTATTAGCTACCATGGAGCCTTATTCTATTATAATGTATTAGCTACCATGGAGCCTTATTCTATTTTAATGTATTAGCTACAATGGAGCCTCATTCTATTATAATGTATTAGCTACCATGGAGCCTTATTCTATTATAATGTATTAGCTACCATGGAGCCTTATTCTATTATAATGTATTAGCTACCATGGAGCTTTATTCTGTTATAACGTATTAGCTACCATGGTGCCTTATTCTATTATAATGTATTAGCTACCATTGAGCCTTATTCTATTTTAATGTATTAGCTACCATGGAGCCTTATTCTATTATAATGTATTAGTTACCATGGTGCCTTATTACAATGTATTAGCTACCATGGAGCCTTATTCTATTATTATGTATTAGCTACCATGGAGCCTTATTATATTATAATTTATGAGCTACCATGGAGCCTTTTTCTATTATAATGTATTAGCTACCAGGGAGCCTTATTATATTATAATGTATTAGCTACCATGGAGCCTTATTCTATTATAATGTATTAGTTACCATGGTGCCATATTCTATTTTAATGTATTAGCTACCATGGTGCCTTATTCTATTATAATGCATTAGCTACCATGGAGCCTTATTCTATTTTAATGTATTAGCTACCATGGAGCCTTATTCTATTATAATGTATTAGCTACCATGGAGCCTTATTATATTTTGCTGTATTAGCTACCATGGTGCCTTATTCTATTCTAGCGTATTAGCTACCATGGAGCCTTATTCTATTTTAATGTATTCGCTACCATGGAGCCTTATAATATTATAATGTATTAGCTACCATATAGTCTTATTCAATTCCAATGTATTAGCTACCATGGAGCCTTATTCTATTTTAATGTATTAGCTACCATTGAGCCTTATTCTATTATAATGTATTAGCTACCATGGAACCTTATTCTATTATAATGTATTAGCTACCATGGAGCCTTATTCTATTATAATGTATTAGCTACCATGGAGCTTTATTCTGTTATAATGTATTAGCTACCATGGTGCCTTATTCTATTATAATGTATTAGCTACCATGGAGCCTTATTCTATTATAATGTATTAGCTACCATGGAGCTTTATTCTGTTATAATGTATTAGCTACCATGGTGCCTTATTCTATTATAATGTATTAGCTACCATTGAGCCTTATTCTATTTTAAGGTATTAGCTACCATGGAGCCTTATTCTATTATAATGTATTAGTTACCATGGTGCCTTATTACAATGTATTAGCTACCATGGAGCCTTATTCTATTATAATGTATTAGCTACCATGGAGCCTTATTATATTATAATTTATTAGCTACCATGGAGCCTTTTTCTATTATAATGTATTAGCTACCATGGAGCCTTATTATATTATAATGTATTAGCTACCATGGAGCCTTATTCTATTATAATGTATTAACTACCATGGAGCCTTATTATATTATAATGTATTAGCTACCATGGAGCCTTATTCTATTATAATGTATTAGCTACCATGGAGCCTTATTCTATTATAATGTATTAGCTACCATGGGGCCTTATTCTAATGTAATAGCTACCATGGAGCATTATTCTATTATAATGTATCAGCTACCATGGTGCCTTATTATAATGTATTAGCTACCATGGAGCCTTATTATAATGTATTAGCTACCATGGTGCCTTATTCTATTCTACTGTATTAGCTACCATGGAACCGTATTCTATTCTACTGCATTAGCTACCATGGAGCCTTATTCTATTCCAATGTATTAGCTACCATGGAGCCTTATTCTATTTTAATGTATTAGCTACCATGGAGCCTTATTCTATTATAATGTATTAGTTACCATGGTGCCATATTCTATTTTAATGTATTAGCTACCATGGTGCCTTATTCTATTATAATGTATTAGCTACCATGGAGCCTTATTCTATTTTAATGTATTAGCTACCATGGAGCCTTATTCTATTTTAATGTATTAGCTACCATGGAGCCTTATTCTATTATAATGTATTAGTTACCATGGTGCCATATTCTATTTTAATGTATTAGCTACCATGGTGCCTTATTCTATTATAATGTATTAGCTACCATGGAGCCTTATTCTATTTTAATGTATTAGCTACCATGGAGCCTTATTCTATTATAATGTATTAGCTACCATGGAGCCTTATTTTATTTTACTGTATTAGCTACCATGGTGCCTTATTCTATTCTAGCGTATTAGCTACCATGGAGCCTTATTCTATTTTAATTTATTCGCTACCATGGAGCCTTATATAATTATAATGTATTAGCTACCATATAGTCTTATTCTATTCCAATGTATTAGCTACCATGGAGCCTTATTCTATTTTAATGTATTAGCTACCATGGAGCCTTGTTCTATTATAATGTATTAGCTACCATGGAGCCTTATTCTATTATAATGTATTAGCTACCATGGAGCCTTATTCTATTATAATGTATTAGCTACCATGGAGCTTTATTCTGTTATAATGTATTAGCTACAATGGTGCCTTATTCTATTATAATGTATTAGCTACCATGGAGCCTTATTCTATTATAATGTATTAGCTACCATGGAGCTTTATTCTGTTATAATGTATTAGCTACCATGGTGCCTTATTCTATTATAATGTATTAGCTACCATTGAGCCTTATTCTATTTTAATGTATTAGCTACCATGGAGCCTTATTCTATTATAATGTATTAGTTACCATGGTGCCTTATTACAATGTATTAGCTACCATGGAGCCTTATTCTATTATAATGTATTAGCTACCATGGAGCCTTATTCTATTATAATGTATTAGCTACCATGGAGCTTTATTCTGTTATAATGTATTAGCTACCATGGTGCCTTATTCTATTATAATGTATTAGCTACCATTGAGCCTTATTCTATTTTAATGTATTAGCTACCATGGAGCCTTATTCTATTATAATGTATTAGTTACCATGGTGCCTTATTCTATTATAATGTATTAGCTACCATGGAGCCTTATTATATTATAATTTATTAGCTACCATGGAGCCTTTTTCTATTATAATGTATTAGCTACCATGGAGCCTTATTACATTATAATGTATTAGCTACCATGGAGCCTTATTCTATTATAATGTATTAACTACCATGGAGCCTTATTATATTATAATGTATTAGCTACCATGGAGCCTTATTCTATTATAATGTATTAGCTACCATGGAGCCTTATTATATTATAATGTATTAGCTACCATGGAGCCTTATTCTATTATAATGTATTAGCTACCATGGGGCCTTATTCTAATATAATAGCTACCATGGAGCATTATTCTATTATAATGTATCAGCTACCATGGTGCCTTATTATAATGTATTAGCTACCATGGAGCCTTATTCTATTCTACTGTATTAGCTACCATGGAACCGTATTCTTTTCTACTGCATTAGCTACCATGGAGCCTTATTCTATTCCAATGTATTAGCTACCATGGAGCCTTATTCTATTTTAATGTATTAGCTAACATGGAGCCTTATTCTATTATAATGTATTAGCTACCATGGTGCCTTATTATAATGTATTAGCTGTCATGGAGCCTTATTCTACTGTATTAGCTACCATGGAACCTTATTCAATTCTACTGTATTAGCTACCATGGAGCCTTATTCTATTCCAATGTATTAGCTACCATGGAGCCTTATTCTGTTATAATGTATTAGATACCATGGAGCCTTATTCTATTATATTGTATTAGCTACCATGGAGCCTTATTCTATTATAATGTATTAGCTACCATGGAGCCTTATTCTATTTTAATGTATTAGCTACCATGGAGCCTTATTCTATTCTAATGTATTAGCTACCATGGAGCCTTATTCTATTATAATGTATTAGCTACCATGGAGCCTTATTCTATTTTAATGTATTAGCTACCATGGAGCCTTATAATATTATAATGTATTAGCTACCATGGTGCCTTATTCTATTCTAATGTATTATCTACCATGGAGCCTTATTCTAATAGAATGTTTTAGCTACCATGGAGCCTTATTCTATTTTAATGTATTAACTACCATGGAGCCTTATTCTATTATAATGTATTAGCTACCATGGAGCCTTATTCTATTAGAATGTCTTAGCTACCATGGAGCCTTATTCTATTCTAATGTATTAGCTACCATGGAGCCTTATTATAATGTATTAGCTACCATGGAGCCTTATTATAATGTATTAGCTACCATGGTGCCTTATTCTATTCTACTGTATTAGCTACCATGGAACCGTATTCTATTCCAATGTATTAGCTACCATGGAGCCTTATTCTATTTTAATGTATTAGCTACCATGGAGCCTTATTCTATTATAATGTATTAGTTACCATGGTGCCATATTCTATTTTAATGTATTAGCTACCATGGTGCCTTATTCTATTATAATGTATTAGCTACCATGGAGCCTTATTCTATTTTAATGTATTAGCTACCATGGAGCCTTATTCTATTTTAATGTATTAGCTACCATGGAGCCTTATTCTATTATAATGTATTAGTTACCATGGTGCCATATTCTATTTTAATGTATTAGCTACCATGGTGCCTTATTCTATTATAATGTATTAGCTACCATGGAGCCTTATTCTATTTTAATGTATTAGCTACCATGGAGCCTTATTCTATTATAATGTATTAGCTACCATGGAGCCTTATTTTATTTTACTGTATTAGCTACCATGGTGCCTTATTCTATTCTAGCGTATTAGCTACCATGGAGCCTTATTCTATTTTAATTTATTCGCTACCATGGAGCCTTATATACTTATAATGTATTAGCTACCATATAGTCTTATTCTATTCCAATGTATTAGCTACCATGGAGCCTTATTCTATTTTAATGTATTAGCTACCATGGAGCCTTGTTCTATTATAATGTATTAGCTACCATGGAGCCTTATTCTATTATAATGTATTAGCTACCATGGAGCCTTATTCTATTATAATGTATTAGCTACCATGGAGCTTTATTCTGTTATAATGTATTAGCTACAATGGTGCCTTATTCTATTATAATGTATTAGCTACCATGGAGCCTTATTCTATTATAATGTATTAGCTACCATGGAGCTTTATTCTGTTATAATGTATTAGCTACCATGGTGCCTTATTCTATTATAATGTATTAGCTACCATTGAGCCTTATTCTATTTTAATGTATTAGCTACCATGGAGCCTTATTCTATTATAATGTATTAGTTACCATGGTGCCTTATTACAATGTATTAGCTACCATGGAGCCTTATTCTATTATAATGTATTAGCTACCATGGAGCCTTATTATATTATAATTTATTAGCTACCATGGAGCCTTTTTCTATTATAATGTATTAGCTACCATGGAGCCTTATTACATTATAATGTATTAGCTACCATGGAGCCTTATTCTATTATAATGTATTAACTACCATGGAGCCTTATTATATTATAATGTATTAGCTACCATGGAGCCTTATTCTATTATAATGTATTAGCTACCATGGAGCCTTATTATATTATAATGTATTAGCTACCATGGAGCCTTATTCTATTATAATGTATTAGCTACCATGGGGCCTTATTCTAATATAATAGCTACCATGGAGCATTATTCTATTATAATGTATCAGCTACCATGGTGCCTTATTATAATGTATTAGCTACCATGGAGCCTTATTCTATTCTACTGTATTAGCTACCATGGAACCGTATTCTTTTCTACTGCATTAGCTACCATTGAGCCTTATTCTATTCCAATGTATTAGCTACCATGGAGCCTTATTCTATTTTAATGTATTAGCTAACATGGAGCCTTATTCTATTATAATGTATTAGCTACCATGGTGCCTTATTATAATGTATTAGCTGTCATGGAGCCTTATTCTACTGTATTAGCTACCATGGAACCTTATTCAATTCTACTGTATTAGCTACCATGGAGCCTTATTCTATTCCAATGTATTAGCTACCATGGAGCCTTATTCTGTTATAATGTATTAGCTACCATGGAGCCTTATTCTATTATATTGTATTAGCTACCATGGAGCCTTATTCTATTATAATGTATTAGCTACCATGGAGCCTTATTCTATTTTAATGTATTAGCTACCATGGAGCCTTATTCTATTCTAATGTATTAGCTACCATGGAGCCTTATTCTATTATAATGTATTAGCTACCATGGAGCCTTATTCTATTTTAATGTATTAGCTACCATGGAGCCTTATAATATTATAATGTATTAGCTACCATGGTGCCTTATTCTATTCTAATGTATTATCTACCATGGAGCCTTATTCTAGTAGAATGTTTTAGCTACCATGGAGCCTTATTCTATTTTAATGTATTAACTACCATGGAGCCTTATTCTATTATAATGTATTAGCTACCATGGAGCCTTATTCTATTATAATGTCTTAGCTACCATGGAGCCTTATTCTATTCTAATGTATTAGCTACCATGGAGCCTTATTCTAATATAATGTTTTAGCTACCATGGAGCCTTATTCTATTATAATGTATTAGCTACCATGGAGCCTTATTCTACTTTAATGTATTAGCTACCATGGAGCCTTATTCTATTATAATGTATTAGCTACCATGGAGCCTTATTATATTTTACTGTATTAGCTACCATGGTGCCTTATTCTATTCTAGCGTATTAGCTACCGTGGAGCCTTATTCTATTTTAATGTATTCGCTACCATGGAGCCTTATAATATTATAATGTATTAGCTACCATATAGTCTTATTCTATTCCAATGTATTAGCTACCATGGAGCCTTATTCTATTTTAATGTATTAGCTACCATGGAGCCTTATTCTATTATAATGTATTAGCTACCATGGAGCCTTATTCTATTATAATGTATTAGCTACCATGGAGCCTTATTCTATTCCAATGTATTAGCTACCATGGAGCCTTATTCTATTATATTGTATTAGCTACCATGGAGCCTTATTCTATTATAATGTATTAGCTACCATGGAGCCTTATTCTATTCTAATGTATTAGCTACCATGGAGCCTTATTATAATAGAATGTTTTAGCTACCATGGAGCCTTATTCTATTTTACTGTATTAGCTACCATGGAGACTTATTATATTTTACTGTATTAGCTACCATGGAGACTTATTCTTTTTTTAAACTTTTTTTTACCCCTTTTTCTCCCCAATTTCGTGGTATCCAATTGTTGTAGGAGCTACTATCTTGTCTCATCGCTACAACTCCCGAACGTGCACTGGAGAGACGAAGGTTGAAAGTCATGCGTCCTCCGATACACAAGCCAACCAAGCCGCACTGCTTCTTAACACAGCGTGCATCCAACCCGGAAGCCAGCCGCACCAATGCGCCGGAGGAAACACCATGCACCCGGCCACCTTGGTTAGCGCACACTGCGCCCAGCCCCCCACAGGAGTCGCTGGTGCGGGATGAGACAAGCCCTCCCTCACCCGGGCGACGCTCGGCCAATTGTGCGTCGCCCCACGGACCTCCCGGTCGCGGCCGGTTACGACAGAGCCTGGGCGCGAAACCAGAGACTAATGTATTAGCTATCATGGAGCCTTATTCTAATGTATTAGCTACCATGGAGCCTTATACTATTCTAATGTATTAGCTACCATGGAGCCTTATTCTACTCTACTGTATTAGCTACCATGGAGCCTTGTTCTATTATAATGTATTAGCTACCATGGTGCCTTATTATAATGTATTAGCTACCATGGAGCCTTATTCTACTCTACTGTATTAGCTACCATGGTGCCTTATTATAATGTATTAGCTACCATGGAGCCTTATTCTACTCTACTGTATTAGCTACCATGGTGCCTTATTATAATGTATTAGCTACCATGGAGCCTTATTCTATTAGAATGTTTTAGCTACCATGGAGCCTTAATCTATTATAATGTATTAGCTACCATGGAGCCTTATTCTAATATAATGTATTAGCTACCATGGAGCCTTATTCTATTATAATGTATTAGCTACCATGGAGCCTTATTCTATTATAATGTTTTAGCTACCATGGAGCCTTATTCTAATATAATGTATTAGCTACCATGGAGCCTTATTCTAATATAATGTATTAGCTACCATGGAGCCTTATTCTATTATAATGTATTAGCTACCATGGAGCCTTATTCTATTATAATGTATTAGATACCATGGAGCCTTATTCTATTTTAATGTATTAGCTACCATGGAGCCTTATTATATTTTACTGTATTAGCTACCATGGAGACTTATTCTATTCTACTGTATTAGCTATCATGGAGCCTTATTCTACTCTACTGTATTAGCTACCATGGTGCCTTATTATAATGTATTAGCTACCATGGAGCCTTATTATAATGTATTAGCTACCATGGAGCCTTATTATAATGTATTAGCTACCATGGAGCCTTATTCTACTCTACTGTATTAGCTACCATGGAGCCTTATTCTATTATAATGTATTAGCTACCATGGAGCCTTATTCTAATGTATTAGCTACCATGGAGCCTTATTCTACTCTACTGTATTAGCTACCATGGAGCCTTATTCTATTATAATGTATTAGCTACCATGGAGCCTTATTCTATTATAATGTATTAGCTACCATGGAGCCTTATTCTAATGTATTAGCTACCATGGAGCCTTATTCTACTTTTTATTTTTCATTTCTTTCACTCTCTCTATACTATATATAAATAAACAACTCTATACTGCTTCTACATAGTGGAATAACATTGATGGGAACACTCGTGTTTTTCACATCAACAACAATCAATGTTTTTATAAAAACGCCATCACATATCACATATTAACTCAATGATACAAAACGACTGAATTCAAGAGGTTTCAAAGTTCAAAATCAAGAAATGCTCATTCTATTCATTTATTCAATAATTTACATGGTGCAATATCTAAATCATGTATTCAAATCAAATTCATTTAGCGAAAAGCCAGATCACATCAAATCCAAGAGGTTTAAGGTTAGAATCAAGAAATCCAAAACTCCAGTCATCTATATAATAATTAACATTTAGCAATATCCCAAAAATATAATGAACAATATTAGAGGGGTTTATACTCGTATGCAATGGATGAAAGTTCGTATAGTATTTATCATGTATAGTATTTATCATTTATAGTATTTATCAACTCCAGATGAAAACTTGAAAAAAGTAGGTCTATTTTGTTAATGATTTCATATTAACAATATGATTTAATTTGGCATAAAAAAAACATAATTTTCAGGTCAAAAACATAAGTCAGAACACAGTCTCTCTATTCTCTCATGTGTTTTCAGGTCCTCTAACTGGGAAAATGTCTTTCCACAATGAGAGCAGTCGTATGACTTCTCCTCCTGTGTATGTATTCTTTCATGCTTATTCAGATGTCTTAAATTGATAAAACTCTTTCCACACAGGGAGCATTGGTAGAGCTTTTCTTGTGCGTGTGTTGTCTCGTGCTCTTTTAGGGTCCCGAACTGGGTAAACCGCTTTCCACACAGGGAGCATTGGTAGGGCTTTTCCCCTGTGTGTATCCTCTCATGCTCCTCCAGGCTCCTTAAGCGGGTAAAACACTTTCCACACTGGGAACATTGGAAAGGCTTTTCCCCTGTGTGTATCCTCTCATGCTGCTTCAGGCTCCCTAACCAGGCGAAACTATTTCCACACTGGGAACAGTGGTAAGGTTTCTCTCCAGAGTGTATTCTCTTATGCTCCCTCAGGTTTCCTAACAAAGTAAAACTCTTTCCACACTGGGAACATTGGAAAGGCCTTTCTCCTGTGTGTGTCCTCTCATGCCTTTTTAGGGCCCATGATAGGGAAAATATATTTTCACAATGGGAGCAGTGGTGTTGTCTCGCTGGTTTGGGTTTCACTGGGTCTGGTCCCCCCGAAGGACTCTTTCCGCTGTCAGAGTGAGAGTCTAGTCTCTCTCCTGCCAAAGACAAACAGATTATTTAGTTAAATACTTAATAGAGACCTGAATGAAATTTCTACTTGATAAAACTGGCTCCATGTTAGAGGATGAGCCTGGTGAAGAGCTCCGGTCTGAGAAACTGACTGATGCTGCTCCCTCTGTGACATCGCTGCCCCCTCTGTGACATCGCCGCTCCCTCTGTGACATCGTTGCTCCCGCCTGAGACATCGCTGCTCCCTCCGGTGACATCGCTGCTCTATCCTGTGACATCGCTGCTCCCTCCTGTGACATCGCTGCTCCCCCCTGTGACATCGCTGCTCCCTCCTGTGACATCGCTGCTCCCTCTGTGACATCGCCGCCCCCTATGACATCGCTGCTCTCTCTGTGCCATCGTTGCAGCCTCCTTTTAAACTACTGCCCAGCCTTTCTGAACTGCCTGACTGAACAACACACATCATCTGAAGCTGTGGAAGACCATCACCAAGACCTGCCAGATCTCTACATGTGTTTTGTTAGTTTTGGCAGTTTTTACAGTCTGAGATTGTCTTTGTAATGAAAAGTGTTGTATATAATACATTAATTACTACTATTGTTATACTATCAGGTTTAGACTAGTTAGGTTTAGTTTAATGATATATAATGATAAATAATGATATATACAGTGGGGAAAACAAGTATTTGATACACTGCCGATTTTGCAGGTTTTCCTACTTACAAAGCATGTAGAGGTCTGTAATTTTTTATCATAGGTACACTTCAACTGTGAGAGACGGAATCTAAAACAAAAATCCAGAAAATCACATTGTATGATTTTTAAGTAATTAATTTGCATTTTATCCCTATGGTTGGGTAACTCCTACCAGTAATCTGCCCTCCTCTTTCCAGAGTTATCCATCCCTGTGATTGGGTAGAGTAACTCCTACCAGTAATCTGCCCTCCTCTTTCCAGAGTTATCCATCCCTGTGATTGGGTAGAGTAACTCCTACCAGTAATCTGCCCTCCTCTTTCCAGAGTTATCCATCCCTGTGATTGGGTAGAGTAACTCCTACCAGTAATCTGCCCTCCTCTTTCCAGAGTTATCCATCCCTGTGATTGGGTAGAGTAACTCCTACCAGTAATCTGCCCTCCTCTTTCCAGAGTTATCCATCCCTGTGATTGGGTAGAGTAACTCCTACCAGTAATCTGCCCTCCTCTTTCCAGAGTTATCCATCCCTGTGATTGGGTAGAGTAACTCCTACCAGTAATCTGCCCTCCTCTTTCCAGAGTTATCCATCCCTGTGATTGGGTAGAGTAACTCCTACCAGTAATCTGCCCTCCTCTTTCCAGAGTTATCCATCCCTGTGATTGGGTAGAGTAACTCCTACCAGTAATCTGCCCTCCTCTTTCCAGAGTTATCCATCCCTGTGATTGGGTAGAGTAACTCCTACCAGTAATCTGCCCTCCTCTTTCCAGAGTTATCCATCCCTGTGGCTTTAATGAAGTGGAAGATGGATTCATGTAGATCAGGTTGTCATACCTGTGGTATTATTGATCAGGTTGTCATTCCTGTGGTATTATTGATCAGGTTGTCATTCCTGTGGTATTATTGACCAGGTTGTCATCTGTGGTATACGGGCTTTATTGCTTAAACTATTTATACTCTACGTATTTAACAGTTTAATGTGGCTCTGTGATCCCCTACGTATTTATCTAGACAGGGAAGATAACAGTTTAATGTGGCTCTGTGATCCCCTACGTATTTATCTAGACAGGGAAGATAACAGTTTAATGTGGCTCTATACTCCCCTACGTATTTATCTAGACAGGGAAGATAACAGTTTAATGTGGCTCTATACTCCACTATTTTAGATTGGAGATCAAATGTTTCATATGAGACAAAGGAACAGAATGTCACCTTTTAGTTGAGGGTATATTCATACATATCAGTTTTACCATTTAGAAATAAAATATCTAGTCCCTACATTTGAATGCCTCAGAAGTATTTGGACAAATTCACTTATATGTGTATTAAAGAATTTGATCCCATATTCCTAGAACACAATGACTACATCAAGCTTGTGACTCTACAAACTTGTTGGATACATTTGCAGTTTGTTTTGGTTGTGTTTCAGATGATGTTGTACCCAATAGAAATGAATGGTGAGATGGTGATGTATAATGTTTACATTATATCAGGGATCCTATTGGAAGACTGAGTGCAGGGAGGCGATCACATTGATAAGGGGAGAGAGGGTGATGTATAATGTTTACATTATATCAGGGATCCTATTGGAAGACTGAGTGCAGGGAGGCGATCACATTGATAAGGGGAGAGAGGGTGATGTATAATGTTTACATTATATCAGGGATCCTATTGGAAGACTGAGTGCAGGGAGGCGATCACATTGATAAGGGGAGAGAGGGTGATGTATAATGTTTACATTATATCAGGGATCCTATTGGAAGACTGAGTGCAGGGAGGCGATCACATTGATAAGGGGAGAGAGGGTGATGTATAATGTTTACATTATATCAGGGATCCTATTGGAAGACTGAGTGCGGGGAGGCGATCACATTGATAAGGGGAGAGAGGGTGATGTATAATGTTTACATTATATCAGGGATCCTATTGGAAGACTGAGTGCAGGGAGGCGATCACATTGATAAGGGGAGAGAGGGTGATGTATAATGTTTACATTATATCAGGGATCCTATTGGAAGACTGAGTGCAGGGAGGCGATCACATTGATAAGGGGAGAGAGGGTGATGTATAATGTTTACATTATATCAGGGATCCTATTGGAAGACTGAGTGCAGTGAGGCGATCACATTGATAAGGGGAGAGAGGGTGATGTATAATGTTTACATTATATCAGGGATCCTATTGGAAGACTGAGTGCAGTGAGGCGATCACATTGATAAGTTTTGTTTTGGTTGTGTTTCAGATGATGTTGTACCCAATAGAAATGAACAGTAAGTAATGTATCGTATCATACGAGTCACACAAGAATAGAAAATGTTTCTGAACACTTGTATATTAATGTGGATGCTAACATGATTAGGGATAATCATCAAAGAATCATGAATAATAATGAGTGAGAAAGGTAGAGACATAAATACCATACTCCTTATTGGTACTTAAATGTTTTATATCTCCGCTGTCCTAATAAACAGATAGGGGAGAGTAGCTGAGGGTTTGAACAAACGGAACATCTCTAATTCATAGACAGAGCTGTGGATGCAAGGACCAACCACGAGATCAAAATGATGGTTTTAAAACCGTTTTGAGTCAAATACAGTGTTTGTTTACATTTTCATCGTTTACAAGCTTATATTTGGGGTTCTGGTGAGGTGCAATGTCCCTTTGGCTTTAAAACCACACTTTAGTTCAACAACTACAGAGTTTCTGGACATGTTTTTAAGACAGTACTCACTGGTGTTAATCAGATCTTCAGTCTCCTCTTCCTCTCCTTCATCTCCCAAAACACCCTCCTCTTCTTCTTTCAAGGTGACAGCCTCCTCTTCCTCCCTTTTCATTCTGAAATGTTCTACTCCCCCTTCTTCCACTGTGACAGCCTCTATCCCCTCCTTTTCTTCCACTGTGACAGCCTCTATCCCCTCCTCTTCTTCCACTGTGACAGCCTCTATCCCCTCTTCCTCTTTCACTCTAAAATGCTCTTTCTCTTATTCCACTGTAACATCGTCCTCTTCTTTCAATGTGACACTGATAGCCTCCTCTTCCTCCTCTTTCATTCTGAAAGCTTCTTCCTCTCCTTTTACTGTAACATCTTTCTCTTCTTTCAGGACAATGTTCAGCCCCAGAGCGTCTTTCTCCGTCCAGCAGACCGCCTCTTCTTTAACAGGAGGGTAGTCGTTCAGTGAGTTCATGGTCGGGCTAGCTAGCATTAACGATAAGCTTAGTGCTAGACTCAGTATAATCAACACATTTGTACATTTAACAAGCAAATTACTTTAAGTTAAATAGTAGATAATAAAGAGGATTGTGTTAAAAACACCGAGATCAATATTCACAAAAATGGTCTAAAGAGCTTTAATGTTTTCGGTTGTATGTTGGCTACAAGGCTAAAGAGGTGGTTGAATGAATCAGTATCCGTGTTGGTGAAACAGCTTCCGGTGTCGTGTTGGTCCACTAGATATGACGTCAACATCTGAAGGTCGTGCATCGCCGTCATCTGACTGGAATGGGTAACGCAGTTTAGAAAAATATTCACTACATTGTTTATTCATTTAAAGATGAGCAAATATGTTTTGTCTGACTTCTTTACAGCCAATACTTTCGTCTATGCAGACCTGTAGCTACATGTGAATATGTACATTATGAATATATACTGTTAGAGTAGTTTAATGCAGACCTGTAGCTACATGTGAATATGTACGTTACGAATACATGAGGATACATGAGGTGATAATAGTTTCGTGTAGCTCAGTTGGTAAAGCATGGCGCACACAACGCCAGGGTTGTTGGTTTGATACCCGCGCGGGACCAGTACGAAAATGTATGCATATGCTAATGTACGTCGATCTGCGTCTGCTTAATGAGTAACATGTTAAACAATTAAGACCTAATTCAGGACTTAACTCCAGTCTTGACCGTATAATGTCAGTTGCATGCTAACAATGTGGCTGACTAGCTGCTGTTGTTGAAGAAGCGTCCTGTTTACTAGATTACACGTCACGCTATAATATATATTTTACTCAACTGCGTTTTACTCCAGTCAGCAAAAAGCATTGTGGGACTTTAAGCCGATGCTGCTGGTGTGACGTATAATGTAGTGGACGGAACTCTTCTTTCAACAGCAGCAACAGTGAGTCAGACACCTCCGTAGCTTGCAGACAAAATAGACGAACCAATAAAGCTCTTTAGACGCTTTAGTGTATATTATACACAGTTTTTAAACACACGTCTGTCGTCTAGTTAGTTATCCACTTTAATGTCATATTTGCGGTGTTGTTGTTTAGTCAGTTAGTGGGCTTGTTAAGTTAGCGTTAGCATAGCTAGCTAACATCTCCGACCATGAGTTCACTAAACTACTCCCCTCCTGATAAAGAAGAGGAGGTCTGCTGGACGGAGAAAGAAACTCTCGTAAAAGAGGAAGAAGAAGCTGTTACAGTAAAAATAGAAGTAGAGGGTGAAGCTGTTATAGTGAAAGAAGAGGAAGACGCGTTCAGAGTGAAAGAGGAGGAGGATGTTACAGTAAAAGAAGAGGAGGATGAGATGACTGTTACATCGAAAAAGGGGGAGGAGGAAACTGGATATCTGGGCCCGGTTTCCCAAAGTTATCTTAAGGCGTCTCGGCATGGTTCTACAGATGAAGTTCGCCGTGAAATGCTTTTGGGAAACCGGGGCCTGATAAACACTAGTAAGTGTCGTAAAAACAGAGGCATAAACTCTGCAGTTGAACTGATGTGTGGTTTTAAAAGGGAAATCTACAGTTGCCTTTAAATTATTTATTTATAGCCATTGATTTTTGAAGATTATAAACTGTGTGGTTCCCGCCCTGAATGCTGATTGGCTGACAGCCATGGTATATCAGACCGTATACCACGAGTATGACAACCTTTTACTGTTCTAATTACGTTGGTAACCAGTTTATATAGATAAGGCACGTCAAGGGTTTGTGGTGTAAACCAACACTGTGTAGCCTCAACGTGGTTAAAACTAGAATGTTGACATCGTGGATGGAATTTTAGAGTAGTTACATTTCTCCAGCCGCATCCATCACCATCTTATTACCTAAACAGTGGTGGAATGTGTAATTACATCATCACATCATTGTTACATCATAACCGTTTATGAAGTGGCGGAATGGCGCTTTATTGTTTGAGCTGCAGATTGGTTGGTTGATTTGATTGTGGCTTTTTTTTTTTTTTTTGGCAGAGTGACATCTTTGTTATTGAACTTCAACAGGAAAAACTGTCCCAAGGTCTGGACAGTTGCTGCATCGCAGAGATAAAAATGTAGCCTACTTTTGTTTGATAATATCCAGTGTTTTGTTTTATATCCAGTGTTTTGCATTAATTCCAGACTCTTTGAACTTGCAACAAAACAATTTATGAAATCTAATCGGCAAAACGTTGTTTAACCCGGTCAAGTTTGGTTCCTGTGCAATCCCCCAGACACTCTAGAAGACAACCAAACTTGTTTCATCATTCTACATTACATATTGGCTACGCAACATGTCAATTATACCACGAAGATCAACCACCATTACTCACCAATGAGACAAGCGGTGTTCACTTGATTGACAGTGCGGTTATTAGTTCTGAATATTTTTTTGTATTTTTTTTGTTGCGGTTGTCATAGGCAACTGTTGTTTTTGTTTTGATTATTACTTGAAACAGTCGCTAAGGTAATATCTTGTATATTTGGTTGTGATATTTGCAAAATACTTTATTCTTGATGCTGATTAACACCAGTAAGTACTTTCTGAAAACATAAACTCAGTTGTTGAACTGATGTGTGGTTGGTGCCTGGATGGAGCCTTATTCTATTTTAATGTATTAGCTACCATGGAGCCTTATTCTATTTTAATGTATTAGCTACCATGGAGCCTTATTATATTTTGCTGTATTAGCTACCATGGTAACTTATTCTAGTCTAGCGTATTAGCTACCATGGAGCCTTATTCTATTTTAATGTATTCGCTACCATGGAGCCTTATAATATTATAATGTATTAGCTACCATATAGTCTTATTCAATTCCAATGTATTAGCTACCATGGAGCCTTATTCTATTTTAATGTATTAGCTACCATGGAGCCTTATTCTATTATAATGTATTAGCTACCATGGAACCTTATTCTATTATAATGTATTAGCTACCATGGAGCCTTATTCTATTATAATGTATTAGCTACCATGGAGCTTTATTCTGTTATAATGTATTAGCTACCATGGTGCCTTATTCTATTATAATGTATTAGCTACCATGGAGCCTTATTCTATTATAATGTATTAGCTACCATGGAGCTTTATTCTGTTATAATGTATTAGCTACCATGGTGCCTTATTCTATTAAAATGTATTAGCTACCATTGAGCCTTATTCTATTATAATGTATTAGTTACCATGGTGCCATATTCTATTTTAATGTATTAGCTTCCATGGTGCCTTATTCTATTATAATGTATTAGCTACCATGGAGCCTTATTCTACTTTAATGTATTAGCTACCATGGAGCCTTATTCTATTATAATGTATTAGCTACCATGGAGCTTTATTCTGTTATAATGTATTAGCTACCATGGTGCCTTATTCTATTCTAGCGTATTAGCTACCATGGAGCCTTATTCTATTATAATGTATTAGCTACCATTGAGCCTTATTCTATTTTAATGTATATTAGCTACCATGGAGCCTTATTCTATTATAATGTATTAGTTACCATGGTGCCTTATTACAATGTATTAGCTACCATGGAGCCTTATTCTATTATAATGTATTAGCTACCATGGAGCCTTATTATATTATAATTTATTAGCTACCATGGTGCCATATTCTATTTTAATGTATTAGCTACCATGGTGCCTTATTCTATTATAATGCATTAGCTACCATGGAGCCTTATTCTATTTTAAGGTATTAGCTACCATGGAGCCTTATTCTATTTTAATGTATTAGCTACCATGGAGCCTTATTATATTTTGCTGTATTAGCTACCATGGTAACTTATTCTAGTCTAGCGTATTAGCTACCATGGAGCCTTATTCTATTTTAATGTATTCGCTACCATGGAGCCTTATAATATTATAATGTATTAGCTACCATATAGTCTTATTCAATTCCAATGTATTAGCTACCATGGAGCCTTATTCTATTTTAATGTATTAGCTACCATGGAGCCTTATTCTATTATAATGTATTAGCTACCATGGAAGCTTATTCTATTATAATGTATTAGCTACCATGGAGCCTTATTCTATTATAATGTATTAGCTACCATGGAGCTTTATTCTGTTATAATGTATTAGCTACCATGGTGCCTTATTCTATTATAATGTATTAGCTACCATGGAGCCTTATTCTATTATAATGTATTAGCTACCATGGAGCTTTATTCTGTTATAATGTATTAGCTACCATGGTGCCTTATTCTATTATAATGTATTAGCCACCATTGAGCCTTATTCTATTTTAATGTATTAGCTACCATGGAGCTTTATTCTATTATAATGTATTAGCTACCATGGAGCCTTATTCTATTTTAATGTATTAGCTACCATGGAGCCTTATTCTATTATAATGTATTAGCTACCATGGAGCTTTATTCTGTTATAATGTATTAGCTACCATGGTGCCTTATTCTATTATAATGTATTAGCTACCATTGAGCCTTATTCTATTATAATGTATTAGTTACCATGGTGCCATATTCTATTTTAATGTATTAGCTTCCATGGTGCCTTATTCTATTATAATGTATTAGCTACCATGGAGCCTTATTCTACTTTAATGTATTAGCTACCATGGAGCCTTATTCTATTATAATGTATTAGCTACCATGGAGCCTTATTATATTTTACTGTATTAGCTACCATGGTGCCTTATTCTATTCTAGCGTATTAGCTACCGTGGAGCCTTATTCTATTTTAATGTATTCGCTACCATGGAGCCTTATAATATTATAATGTATTAGCTACCATATAGTCTTATTCTATTCCAATGTATTAGCTACCATGGAGCCTTATTCTATTTTAATGTATTAGCTACCATGGAGCCTTATTCTATTATAATGTATTAGCTACCATGGAGCCTTATTCTATTATAATGTATTAGCTACCATGGAGCCTTATTCTATTATAATGTATTAGCTACCATGGAGCTTTATTCTGTTATAATGTATTAGCTACCATGGTGCCTTATTCTATTATAATGTATTAGCTACCATGGAGCCTTATTCTATTATAATGTATTAGCTACCATGGAGCTTTATTCTGTTATAATGTATTAGCTACCATGGTGCCTTATTCTATTATAATGTATTAGCTACCATGGAGCCTTATTCTATTATAACGTATTAGCTACCATGGAGCATTATTCTATTATAATGTATTAGCTACCATGGAGCCTTATTCTATTTTAATGTATATTAGCTACCATGGAGCCTTATTCTATTATAATGTATTAGTTACCATGGTGCCTTATTACAATGTATTAGCTACCATGGAGCCTTATTCTATTATAATGTATTAGCTACCATGGAGCCTTATTATATTATAATTTATTAGCTACCATGGAGCCTTTTTCTATTATAATGTATTAGCTACCAGGGAGCCTTATTATATTATAATGTATTAGCTACCATGGAGCCTTATTCTATTATAATGTATTAGCTACCATGGAGCCTTATTCTATTATAATGTATTAGCTACCATGGAGCTTTATTCTGTTATAATGTATTAGCTACCATGGTGCCTTATTCTATTATAATGTATTAGCTACCATGGAGCCTTATTCTATTATAATGTATTAGCTACCATGGAGCTTTATTCTGTTATAATGTATTAGCTACCATGGTGCCTTATTCTATTATAATGTATTAGCTACCATGGAGCCTTATTCTATTATAACGTATTAGCTACCATGGAGCATTATTCTATTATAATGTATTAGCTACCATGGAGCCTTATTCTATTTTAATGTATATTAGCTACCATGGAGCCTTATTCTATTATAATGTATTAGTTACCATGGTGCCTTATTACAATGTATTAGCTACCATGGAGCCTTATTCTATTATAATGTATTAGCTACCATGGAGCCTTATTATATTATAATTTATTAGCTACCATGGAGCCTTTTTCTATTATAATGTATTAGCTACCAGGGAGCCTTATTATATTATAATGTATTAGCTACCATGGAGCCTTATTCTATTATAATGTATTAGTTACCATGGTGCCATATTCTATTTTAATGTATTAGCTACCATGGTGCCTTATTCTATTATAATGCATTAGCTACCATGGAGCCTTATTCTATTTTAATGTATTAGCTACCATGGAGCCTTATTCTATTATAATGTATTAGCTACCATGGAGCCTTATTATATTTTGCTGTATTAGCTACCATGGTAACTTATTTTAGTCTAGCGTATTAGCTACCATGGAGCCTTATTCTATTTTAATGTATTCGCTACCATGGAGCCTTATAATATTATAATGTATTAGCTACCATATAGTCTTATTCAATTCCAATGTATTAGCTACCATGGAGCCTTATTCTATTTTAATGTATTAGCTACCATGGAGCCTTATTCTATTATAATGTATTAGCTACCATGGAACCTTATTCTATTATAATGTATTAGCTACCATGGAGCCTTATTCTATTATAATGTATTAGCTACCATGGAGCTTTATTCTGTTATAATGTATTAGCTACCATGGTGCCTTATTCTATTATAATGTATTAGCTACCATGGAGCCTTATTCTATTATAATGTATTAGCTACCATGGAGCTTTATTCTGTTATAATGTATTAGCTACCATGGTGCCTTATTCTATTATAATGTATTAGCTACCATTGAGCCTTATTCTATTTTAATGTATTAGCTACCATGGAGCCTTATTCTATTATAATGTATTAGTTACCATGGTGCCTTATTACAATGTATTAGCTACCATGGAGCCTTATTCTATTATAATGTATAAGCTACCATGGAGCCTTATTATATTATAAATTATTAGCTACCATGGAGCCTCTTTCTATTATAATGTATTAGCTACCATGGAGCCTTATTATATTATAATTTATTAGCTACCATGGAGCCTTTTTCTATTATAATGTATTAGCTACCATGGAGCCTTATTATATTATAATGTATTAGCTACCATGGAGCCTTATTCTATTATAATGTATTAACTACCATGGAGCCTTATTATATTATAATGTATTAGCTACCATGGAGCCTTATTCTATTATAATGTATTAGCTACCATGGAGCCTTATTCTATTATAATGTATAAGCTACCATGGGGCCTTATTCTAATGTAATAGCTACCATGGAGCATTATTCTATTATAATGTATCAGCTACCATGGTGCCTTATTATAATGTATTAGCTACCATGGAGCCTTATTATAATGTATTAGCTACCATGGTGCCTTATTCTATTCTACTGTATTAGCTACCATGGAGCCTTATTCTATTATAATGTATTAGTTACCATGGTGCCTTATTACAATGTATTAGCTACCATGGTGCCTTATTCTATTCTACTGCATTAGCTACCATGGAGCCTTATTCTATTCCAATGTATTAGCTACCATGGAGCCTTATTCTATTTTAATGTATTAGCTACCATGGAGCCTTATTCTATTATAATGTATTAGTTACCATGGTGCCATATTCTATTTTAATGTATTAGCTACCATGGTGCCTTATTCTATTATAATGTATTAGCTATCATGGAGCCTTATTCTATTTTAATGTATTAGCTACCATGGAGCCTTATTCTATTTTAATGTATTAGCTACCATGGAGCCTTATTCTATTATAATGTATTAGTTACCATGGTGCCATATTCTATTTTAATGTATTAGCTACCATGGTGCCTTATTCTATTATAATGTATTAGCTACCATGGAGCCTTATTTTATTTTACTGTATTAGCTACCATGGTGCCTTATTCTATTCTAGCGTATTAGCTACCATGGAGCCTTATTCTATTTTAATTTATTCGCTACCATGGAGCCTTATATAATTATAATGTATTAGCTACCATATAGTCTTATTCTATTCCAATGTATTAGCTACCATGGAGCCTTATTCTATTTTAATGTATTAGCTACCATGGAGCCTTGTTCTATTATAATGTATTAGCTACCATGGAGCCTTATTCTATTATAATGTATTAGCTACCATGGAGCCTTATTCTATTATAATGTATTAGCTACCATGGAGCTTTATTCTGTTATTATGTATTAGCTACAATGGTGCCTTATTCTATTATAATGTATTAGCTACCATGGAGCCTTATTCTATTATAATGTATTAGCTACCATGGAGCTTTATTCTGTTATAATGTATTAGCTACCATGGTGCCTTATTCTATTTTAATGTATTAGCTACCATTGAGCCTTATTCTATTTTAATGTATTAGCTACCATGGAGCCTTATTCTATTATAATGTATTAGTTACCATGGTGCCTTATTACAATGTATTAGCTACCATGGAGCCTTATTCTATTATAATGTATTAGCTACCATGGAGCCTTATTATATTATAATTTATTAGCTACCATGGAGCCTTTTTCTATTATAATGTATTAGCTACCATGGAGCCTTATTACATTATAATGTATTAGCTACCATGGAGCCTTATTCTATTATAATGTATTAACTACCATGGAGCCTTATTATATTATAATGTATTAGCTACCATGGAGCCTTATTCTATTATAATGTATTAGCTACCATGGAGCCTTATTATATTATAATGTATTAGCTACCATGGAGCCTTATTCTATTATAATGTATTAGCTACCATGGGGCCTTATTCTAATGTAATAGCTACCATGGAGCATTATTCTATTATAATGTATCAGCTACCATGGTGCCTTATTATAATGTATTAGCTACCATGGAGCCTTATTATAATGTATTAGCTACCATGGAGCCTTATTCTATTCTACTGTATTAGCTACCATGGAACCGTATTCTATTCTACTGCATTAGCTACCATGGAGCCTTATTCTATTCCAATGTATTAGCTACCATGGAGCCTTATTCTATTTTAATTTATTAGCTACCATGGAGCCTTATTCTATTATAATGTATTAGCTACCATGGTGCCTTATTATAATGTATTAGCTGTCATGGAGCCTTATTCTAATGTATTAGCTACCATGGAGCCTTATTCTATTCTACTGTATTAGCTACCATGGAACCTTATTCAATTCTACTGTATTAGCTACCATGGAGCCTTATTCTATTCCAATGTATTAGCTACCATGGAGCCTTATTCTGTTATAATGTATTAGCTACCATGGAGCCTTATTCTATTATATTGTATTAGCTACCATGGAGCCTTATTCTATTATAATGTATTAGCTACCATGGAGCCTTATTCTATTATAATGTATTAGCTACCATGGAGCCTTATTCTATTTTAATGTATTAGCTACCATGGAGCCTTATTCTATTATAATGTATTAGCTACCATGGTGCCTTATTATAATGTATTAGCTGTCATGGAGCCTTATTCTAATGTATTAGCTACCATGGAGCCTTATTCTATTCTACTGTATTAGCTACCATGGAACCTTATTCAATTCTACTGTATTAGCTACCATGGAGCCTTATTCTATTCCAATGTATTAGCTACCATGGAGCCTTATTCTGTTATAATGTATTAGCTACCATGGAGCCTTATTCTATTATATTGTATTAGCTACCATGGAGCCTTATTCTATTATAATGTATTAGCTACCATGGAGCCTTATTCTATTATAATGTATTAGCTACCATGGAGCCTTATAATATTATAATGTATTAGCTACCATGGAGCCTTATTCTATTATAATGTATTAGCTACCATGGAGCCTTATTCTAATAGAATGTTTTAGCTACCATGGAGCCTTATTCTATTATAATGTATTAGCTACCATGGAGCCTTATTCTATTTTAATGTATTAGCTACCATGGAGCCTTATAATATTATAATGTATTAGCTACCATGGTGCCTTATTCTATTAGAATGTTTTAGCTACCATGGAGCCTTATTCTATTCTAATGTATTAGCTACCATGGAGCCTTATTCTAATAGAATGTTTTAGCTACCATGGAGCCTTATTCTATTATAATGTATTAGCTACCATGGAGCCTTATTCTATTTTAATGTATTAGCTACCATGGAGCCTTATTCTAATAGAATGTTTTAGCTACCATGGAGCCTTATTCTATTATAATGTATTAGCTACCATGGTGCCTTATTCTATTCTAATCTATTAGCTACCATGGAGCCTTATTCTATTAGAATGTCTTAGCTACCATGGAGCCTTATTCTATTCTAATGTATTAGCTACCATGGAGCCTTATTCTAATAGAATGTTTTAGCTACCATGTTGCCTTATTCTATTATAATGTATTAGCTACCATGGAGCCTTATTCTACTTTAATGTATTAGCTACCATGGAGCCTTATTCTATTATAATGTATTAGCTACCATGGAGCCTTATTATATTTTACTGTATTAGCTACCATGGTGCCTTATTCTATTCTAGCGTATTAGCTACCGTGGAGCCTTATTCTATTTTAATGTATTCGCTACCATGGAGCCTTATTCTATTATAATGTATTAGCTACCATGGAGCCTTACATTATAATATAATAAGGCTCCATGGTAGCTAATACATTATAATAGAATAAGGCTCCATGGTAACTAATACATTATAATATAATATTAGTTACCATGGAGCCTTATTCTATTATAATGTATTAGCTACCATGGAGCCTTATTCTATTTTAATGTATTAGCTACCATGGAGCCTTATTCTATTATAATGTATTAGCTACCATGGAGCCTTATTATATTATAATGTATTAGTTACCATGGAGCCTTATTATATTATAATGTATTAGCTACCATGGAGCCTTATTATATTATAATGTATTAGCTACCATGGAGCCTTATTCTACTCTACTGTATTAGCTACCATGGTGCCTTATTATAATGTATTAGCTACCATGGAGCCTTATTCTATTCTACTGTATTAGCTACCATGGAGCCTTATTCTATTCTAATGTATTAGCTACCATGGAGCCTTATTCTATTATAATGTATTAGTTACCATGGTGCCATATTCTATTTTAATGTATTAGCTACCATGGTGCCTTATTCTATTATAATGTATTAGCTACCATGGTGCCTTATTATAATGTATTAGCTATCATGGAGCCTTATTCTATTCTACTGTATTAGCTACCATGGAACCTTATTCAATTCTACTGTATTAGCTACCATGGAGCCTTATTCTATTCCAATGTATTAGCTACCATGGAGCCTTATTCTGTTATAATGTATTAGCTACCATGGAGCCTTATTCTATTATATTGTATTAGCTACCATGGAGCCTTATTCTATTATAATGTATTAGCTACCATGGAGCCTTATTCTATTATAAAGTATTAGCTACCATGGAGCCTTATTCTATTATAATGTATTAGCTACCATGGAGCCTTATTCTATTTTAATGTATTAGCTACCATGGTGCCTTATTCTATTCTAATGTATTAGCTACCATGGAGCCTTATTCTATTATAATGTATTAGCTACCATGGTGCCTTATTCTATTATAATGTATTAGTTACCATATAGTCTTATTCTATTTTAATGTATTAGCTACCATGGAGCCTTATTCTATTTTAATGTTTTAGCTACCATATAGTCTTATTCTATTTTAATGTATTAGCTACCATGGAGACTTATTCTTTTTTAAACTTTTTTTTACCCCTTTTTCTCCCCAATTTCGTGGTGTCCAATTGTTGTAGGAGCTACTATCTTGTCTCATCGCTACAACTCCCGAACGTGCACTGGAGAGACGAAGGTTGAAAGTCATGCGTCCTCCGATACACAAGCCAACCAAGCCGCACTGCTTCTTAACACAGCGTGCATCCAACCCGGAAGCCAGCCGCACCAATGCGCCGGAGGAAACACCATGCACCCGGCCACCTTGGTTAGCGCACACTGCGCCCAGCCCCCCACAGGAGTCGCTGGTGCGGGATGAGACAAGCCCTCCCTAACCCGGGCGACGCTCGGCCAATTGTGCGTCGCCCCACGGACCTCCCGGTCGCGGCCGGTTACGACAGAGCCTGGGCGCGAAACCAGAGACTAATGTATTAGCTATCATGGAGCCTTATTCTAATGTATTAGCTACCATGGAGCCTTATACTATTCTAATGTATTAGCTACCATGGAGCCTTATTCTATTCTACTGTATTAGCTATCATGGAGCCTTATTCTACTCTACTGTATTAGCTACCATGGTGCCTTATTATAATGTATTAGCTACCATGGAGCCTTATTCTACTCTACTGTATTAGCTACCATGGTGCCTTATTATAATGTATTAGCTACCATGGAGCCTTATTCTATTCTACTGTATTAGCTACCATGGAGCCTTATTCTATTATAATGTATTAGCTACCATGGAGCCTTATTCTATTTTAATGTATTAGCTACCATGGAGCCTTATTCTATTCTACTGTATTAGCTACCATGGAGCCTTATTCTATTATAATGTATTAGCTACCATGGAGCCTTATTCTATTATAATGTTTTAGCTACCATGGAGCCTTATTCTATTATAATGTTTTAGCTACCATGGAGCCTTATAATATTATAATGTATTAGCTACCATGGAGCCTTATTCTATTATAATGTATTAGCTACCATGGAGCCTTATTCTATTTTACTGTATTAGCTACCATGGAGACTTATTCTATTCTACTGTATTAGCTATCATGGAGCCTTATTCTACTCTACTGTATTAGCTACCATGGTGCCTTATTATAATGTATTAGCTACCATGGAGCCTTATTCTACTCTACTGTATTAGCTACCATGGTGCCTTATTATAATGTATTAGCTACCATGGAGCCTTATTCTATTCTACTGTATTAGCTACCATGGAGCCTTATTCTATTCTAATGTATTAGCTACCATGGATCCTTATTCTATTCTAATGTATTAGCTACCATGGAGCCTTATTCTACTCTACTGTATTAGTTACCATGGAGCCTTATTCTACTCTACTGTATTAGCTACCATGGAGCCTTATTATAATGTATTAGCTACCATGGAGCCTTATTCTATTCTACTGTATTAGCTACCATGGTGCCTTATTATAATGTATTAGCTACCATGGAGCCTTATTCTACTCTACTGTATTAGCTACCATGGAGCCTTATTCTACTTTTTATTTTTCATTTCTTTCACTCTCTCTATACTATATATAAATAAACAACTCTATACTGCTTCTACATAGTGGAATAACATTGATGGGAACATTCATATTTTTCACATCAACAACTTATCAATGTTTTTATAAAAACGCCATCACATATCACATATTAACTCAATTATACAAAACGACTGAATTCAAGAGGTTTCAAAGTTCAAAATCAAGAAATGCACATTCTATTCATTTATTCAATAATTTACATGGTGCAATATCTAAATCATGTATTCAATCAAATTCATTTAGTGAAAAGCCAGATCACATCCAATCCAAGAGGTTTAAGGTTAGAATCAAGAAATCCAAAACTCCAGTCATCTATATAATAATTAACATTTAGCAATATCCCAAAAATATAATGAACAATATTAGAGGGGTTTATACTCGTATGCAATGGATGAAAGTTCGTATAGTATTTATCATGTATAGTATTTATCATTTATAGTATTTATCAACTCCAGATGAAAACTTGAAAAAAGTAGGTCTATTTTGTTAATGATTTCATATAAACAACATGATTTAATTTGGCATAAAAAAAACAACATAATTTTCAGGTTAAAAACATAAGTCAGAACACAGTCTCTCGATTCTCTCATGTGTTTTCAGGTCCTCTAACTGGGAAAATGTCTTTCCACAATGAGAGCAGTCGTATGACTTCTCCTCCTGTGTATGTATTCTTTCATGCTTATTCAGATGTCTTAAATTGATAAAACTCTTTCCACACAGGGAGCATTGGTAGAGCTTTTCTTGTGCGTGTGTTGTCTCGTGCTCTTTTAGGGTCCCGAACTGGGTAAACCGCTTTCCACACAGGGAGAATTGGTAGGGCTTTTCCCCTGTGTGTATCCTCTCATGCTCCTCCAGGCTCCTTAAGCGGGTAAAACGCTTTCCACACTGGGAACATTGGAAAGGCTTTTCCCCTGTGTGTATCCTCTCATGCTGCTTCAGGCTCCCTAACCAGGCGAAACTCTTTCCACACTGGGAACAGTGGTAAGGTTTCTCTCCAGAGTGTATTCTCTTATGCTCCCTCAGGTTTCCTAACAAAGTAAAACTCTTTCCACACTGGGAACATTGGAAAGGCCTTTCTCCTGTGTGTGTCCTCTCATGCCTTTTTAGGGCCCATGATAGGGAAAATATCTTTTCACAATGGGAGCAGTGGTGTTGTCTCGCTGGTTTGGGTTTCACTGGGTCTGGTCCCCCCGAAGGACTCTTTCCGCTGTCAGAGTGAGAGTCTAGTCTCTCTCCTGCCAAAGACAAACAGATTATTTAGTTAAATACTTAATAGAGACCTGAATGAAATTTCTACTTGATAAAACTGGCTCCATGTCGAGTAGGAGCCTGGTGAAGAGCTCCGGTCTGAGAAACTGACTGATGCTGCTCCCTCCTGTGACATCGTTGCTCCCTCCTGTGACATCGTTGCTCCCTCCTGTGACATCGCTGCTCCCTCCTGTGACATCGCTGACCCCTCCTGTGACATCGCTGCCCCCTCTGTGACATCGCTGCCCCCTCCTGTGACATCGCTGCCCCCTCTGTGACATCGCTGCCCCCTCTGTGACATCGCCGCTCCCTCTGTGACATCGTTGCTCCCGCCTGAGACATCGCTGCTCCCTCCGGTGACATCGCTGCTCTATCCTGTGACATCGCTGCTCCCTCCTGTGACATCGCTGCTCCCTCCTGTGACATCGCTGCTCCCTCCTGTGACATCGCTGCTCCCTCCTGTGACATCGCTGCTCCCTCTGTGACATCGCCGCCCCCTATGACATCGCTGCTCTCTCTGTGCCATCGTTGCAGCCTCCTTTTAAACTACTGCCCAGCCTTTCTGAACTGCCTGACTGAACAACACACATCATCTGAAGCTGTGGAAGACCATCACCAAGACCTGCCAGATCTCTACATGTGTTTTGTTAGTTTTGGCAGTTTTTACAGTCTGAGATTGTCTTTGTAATGAAAAGTGTTGTATATAATACATTAATTACTACTATTGTTATACTATCAGGTTTAGACTAGTTAGGTTTAGTTTAATGATATATAATGATAAATAATGATATATACAGTGGGGAAAACAAGTATTTGATACACTGCCGATTTTGCAGGTTTTCCTACTTACAAAGCATGTAGAGGTCTGTAATTTTTTATCATAGGTACACTTCAACAGTGAGAGACGGAATCTAAAACAAAAATCACATTGTATGATTTTTAAGTAATTAATTTGCATTTTATCCCTATGGTTGGGTAACTCCTACCAGTAATCTCTTTCCAGAGTTATCCATCCCTGTGATTGGGTAGAGTAACTCCTACCAGTAATCTGCCCTCCTCTTTCCAGAGTTATCCATCCCTGTGATTGGGTAGAGTAACTCCTACCAGTAATCTGCCCTCCTCTTTCCAGAGTTATCCATCCCTGTGATTGGGTAGAGTAACTCCTACCAGTAATCTGCCCTCCTCTTTCCAGAGTTATCCATCCCTGTGATTGGGTAGAGTAACTCCTACCAGTAATCTGCCCTCCTCTTTCCAGAGTTATCCATCCCTGTGGATCCCTGTGGCTTATCCATCCCTGTGGCTTTAATGAAGTGGAAGATGGATTCATGTAGATCAGGTTGTCATACCTGTGGTATTATTGATCAGGTTGTCATTCCTGTGGTATTATTGATCAGGTTGTCATACCTGTGGTATACGGGCTTTATTGCTTAAACTATTTATACCCTACGTATTTATCTAGACAGGGAAGATAACAGTTTAATGTGGCTCTGTGATCCCCTACGTATTTATCTAGACAGGGAAGATAACAGTTTAATGTGGCTCTATACTCCCCTACGTATTTATCTAGACAGGGAAGATAACAGTTTAATGTGGCTCTGTGATCCCCTACGTATTTATCTAGACAGGGAAGATAACAGTTTAATGTGGCTCTGTGATCCCCTACGTATTTATCTAGACAGGGAAGATAACAGTTTAATGTGGCTCTATACTCCACTATTTTAGATTGGAGATCAAATGTTTCATATGAGACAAAGGAACAGAATGTCACCTTTTAGTTGAGGGTATATTCATACATATCAGTTTTACCATTTAGAAATAAAATATCTAGTCCCTACATTTGAATGCCTCATAAGTATTTGGACAAATTCACTTATATGTGTATTAAAGAATTTGATCCCATATTCCTAGAACACAATGACTACATCAAGCTTGTGACTCTACAAACTTGTTGGATACATTTGCAGTTTGTTTTGGTTGTGTTTCAGATGATGTTGTACCCAATAGAAATGAATGGTGAGATGGTGATGTATAATGTGTACATTATATCCTATTGGTAGACTGAGTGCAGGGAGGCGATCACATTGATAAGGGGAGAGAGGGTGATGTATAACGTTTACATTATATCAGGGATCCTATTGGAAGACTGAGTGCAGGGAGGCGATCACATTGATAAGTTTTGTTTTGGTTGTGTTTCAGATGATGTTGTACCCAATAGAAATGAACAGTAAGTAATGTATCGTATCATAGAAGTCACACAAGGAATAGAAAATGTTTCTGAACACTTGTATATTAATGTGGATGCTAACATGATTAGGGATAATCATCAAAGAATCATGAATAATAATGAGTGAGAAAGGTAGAGACATAAATACCATACTCCTTTTTGGTACTTAAACGTTACATATCTCCACTGTCCTAATAAACAGATAGTGGAGAGTAGCTGAGGGTTTGAACAAACGGAACATCTCTAATTCATAGACAGAGCTGTGGATGCAAGGACCCACCATGAGATCAAAATGATGGTTTTAAAACCGTTTTGAGTCAAATACAGTGTTTGTTTACATTGTCATTGTTTACAAGCTTATATTTGGGGTTCTGGTGAGGTGCAATGTCCTTTGGCTTTAAAACCACACCTTAGTTCAACAACTACAGAGTTTCTGGACATGTTTTTAAGACAGTACTCACTGGTGTTAATCAGATCTTCATTCTCCTCTTCCTCTCCTTCATCTCCCAAAACACGCTCCTCTTCTTCTTTCAAGGTGACAGCCTCCTCTTCCTCCCTTTTCATTCTGAAATGTTCTACTCCCCCTTCTTCCACTGTGACAGCCTCTATCCCCTCCTCTTCTTCCACTGTGACAGCCTCTATCCCCTCCTCTTCTTCCACTGTGACAGCCTCTATCCCCTCTGCCTCTTTCACTCTAAAATGCTCTTTCTCTTCTTCCACTGTAACATCGTCCTCTTCTTTCAATGTGACACTGATAGCCTCCTCTTCCATTCTGAAAGCTTCTTCCTCTCTTTTTACTGTAACATCTTTCTCTTCTTTCAGGACAATGTTCAGTCCCAGAGCTTCTTTCTCCGCCCAGCAGACAGCCTCTTCTTTAACAGGAGGGTAGTCGTTCAGTGAGTTCATGGTCGGGCTAGCTAGCATTAACGATAAGCTTAGTGCTAGACTCAGTATAATCAACACATTTGTACATTTAACAAGCAAATTACTTTAAGTTAAATAGTAGATAATAAAGAGGATTGTGTTAAAAACACCGAGATCAATATTCACAAAAATGGTCTAAAGAGCTTTAATGTTTTCGGTTGTATGTTGGCTACAAGGCTAAAGAGGTGGTTGAATGAATCAGTATCCGTGTTGGTGAAACAGCTTCCGGTGTCGTGTTGGTCCACTAGATATGACGTCAACATCTGAAGGTCGTGCATCGCCGTCATCTGACTGGAATGGGTAACGCAGTTTAGAAAAATATTCACTACATTGTTTATTCATTTAAAGATGAGCAAATATGTTTTGTCTGACTTCTTTACAGCCAATACTTTCGTCTATGCAGACCTGTAGCTACATGTGAATATGTACATTATGAATATATACTGTTAGAGTAGTTTAATGCAGACCTGTAGCTACATGTGAATATGTACGTTACGAATACATGAGGATACATGAGGTGATAATAGTTTCGTGTAGCTCAGTTGGTAAAGCATGGAGCACACAACGCCAGGGTTGTTGGTTTGATACCCGCGCGGGACCAGTACGAAAATGTATGCATATGCTAATGTAAGGCGATCTGCGTCTGCTTAATGAGTAACATGTTAAACAATTAAGACCTAATTCAGGACTTAACTCCAGTCTTGACCGTATAATGTCAGTTGCATGCTAACAATGTGGCTGACTAGCTGCTGTTGTTGAAGAAGCGTCCTGTTTACTAGATTACACGTCACGCTATAATATATATTTTACTCAACTGCGTTTTACTCCAGTCAGCAAAAAGCATTGTGGGACTTTAAGCCGATGCTGCTGGTGTGACGTATAATGTAGTGGACGGAACTCTTCTTTCAACAGCAGCAACAGTGAGTCAGACACCTCCGTAGCTTAGGACAAAATAGACGAACCAATAAAGCTCTTTAGACGCTTTAGTGTATATTATACACAGTTTTTTAAACACACTTCTGTCGTCTAGTTAGTTATCCACTTTAATGTCATATTTGCGGTGTTGTTGTTTAGTCAGCTAGTGGGCTTGTTAAGTTAGCGTTAGCATAGCTAGCTAACATCTCCGACCATGAGTTCACTAAACTACTCCCCTCTTGATAATGAAGAGGAGGTCTGCTGGACGGAGAAAGAAACTCTCGTAAAAGAGGAAGAAGAAGCTGTTACAGTAAAAATAGAAGTAGAGGGTGAAGCTGTTACAGTAAAAATAGAAGTAGAGGGTGAAGCTGTTATAGTGAAAGAAGAGGAAGACGCGTTCAGAGTGAAAGAGGAGGAGGATGTTACAGTAAAAGAAGAGGAGGATGAGATGACTGTTACATCGAAAAAGGGGGAGGAGGAAACTGGATATCTGGGCCCCGTTTCCCAAAGTTATCTTAAGGCGTCTCGGCATGGTTCTACAGATGAAGTTCGCCGTGAAATGCTTTTGGGAAACCGGGGCCTGATAAACACTAGTAAGTGTCGTAAAAACAGAGGCATAAACTCTGCAGTTGAACTGATGTGTGGTTTTAAAAGGGAAATCTACAGTTGCCTTTAAATTATTTATTTATAGCCATTGATTTTTGAAGATTATAAACTGTGTGGTTCCCGCCCTGAATGCTGATTGGCTGACAGCCATGGTATATCAGACCGTATACCACGAGTATGACAACTTTTTACTGTTCTAATTACGTTGGTAACCAGTTTATATAGATAAGGCACGTCAAGGGTTTGTGGTGTAAACCAACACTGTGTAGCCTCAGAACGTGGTTAAAACTAGAATGTTGATATCGTGGATGGAATTTTAGAGTAGTTACATTTCTCCAGCCGCATCCATCACCATCTTATTACCTAAACAGTGGTGGAATGTGTAATTACATCATCACATCATTGTTACATCATAAACGTTTATGAAGTGGCGGAATGGCGCTTTATTGTTTGAGCTGCAGATTGGTTGGTTGATTTGATTGTGGCTTTTTTTTTTGGCAGAGTGACATCTTTGTTGTTGAACTTCTACAGGAAAAACTGTCCCAAGGTCTGGACAGTTGCTGCATCGCAGAGATAAAAATGTAGCATACTTTTGTTTGATAATATCCAGTGTTTTGTTTTATATCCAGTGTTTTGCATTAATTCCAGACTCTTTGAACTTGCAACAAAACAATTTATGAAATCTAATCGGCAAAACGTTGTTTAACCCGGTCAAGTTTGGTTCCTGTGCAATCCCCCAGACACTCTAGAAGACAACCAAACTTGTTTCATCATTCTACATTACATATTGGCTACGCAACACGTCAATTATACCACGAAGATCAACCACCATTACTCACCAATGAGACAAGCGGTGTTCACTTGATTGACAGTGCGGTTATTAGTTCTGAATATTTTTTTGTATTTTTTTTTGCGGTTGTCATAGGCAACTGTTGTTTTTGTTTTGATTATTACTTGAAACAGTCGCTAAGGTAATATCTTGTATATTTGGTTGTGATATTTGCAAAATACTTTATTCTTGATGCTGATTAACACCAGTAAGTACTTTCTGAAAACATAAACTCAGTTGTTGAACTGATGTGTGGTTGTTAAAGGGGAACTCTGCAGTTGTTGAACTGATGTGTGGTTGTTAAAGGGGAACTCTGCAGTTGTTGTACTGATGTGTGGTTGTTAAAGGGGAACTCTGCAGTTGTTGAACTGATGTGTGGTTGTTAAAGGGGAACTCTGCAGTTGTTGAACTGATGTGTGGTTGTTAAAGGGGAACTCTGCAGTTGTTGAACTGATGTGTGGTTGTTAAAAGGGAACTCTGCAGTTGTTGAACTGATGTGTGGTTGTTAAAAGGGAACTCTGCAGTTGTTGAACTGATGTGTGGTTGTTAAAAGGGAACTCTGCAGTTGTTGAACTGATGTGTGGTTGTTAAAAGGGAACTCTGCAGTTGTTGAACTGATGTGTGGTTGTTAAAAGGGAACTCTGCAGTTGTTGAACTGATGTGTGGTTGTTAAAGGGGAACTCTGCAGTTGTTGAACTGATGTGTGGTTGTTAAAAGGGAAATCTGCAATTATTTTTAAAATTATTTTTATTAGCTTGAATGCTAACACTCATTGATAGGCTGGTTGCAAAATAGCATTTTTACTGGTTGAAGTATTTAAAAAAAAGTATAAATCTAATTTTATTTGTCACATACACATGGTTAGCAGATGTTAATACGAGTGTAGCGAAATGTTTTGCGCTTCTAGTTCCGACAAAGCGGTTGATTTGTGACAATGACACAAACATTATATTTTGCAGGACATTATAACGAGCCTCACGATTATAATCAAAGTTAAATGCTCTCATAAGCAACCTGGAAATGGAGGCTAATTTTGCAGCCTACGATCTTGATGTGTAGTAATATTCAGAATACATTGTGAAAAACTAAAACCTTCGCTCACCATAACTAGTGGTTTCCTCATTACCAGATATACTACATCCATAACCAGTGGTTTCCTCATTACCAGATATACTACATCCATAACTAGTGGTTTCCTCATTACCAGATATACTACATCCATAACTAGTGGTTTCCTCATTACCAGATATACTACATCCATAACTAGTGGTTTCCTCATTACCAGATATACTACATCCATAACCAGTGGTTTCCTCATTACCAGATATACTACATCCATAACTAGTGGTTTCCTCATTACCAGATATACTACATCCATAACTAGCGGTTTCCTCATTACCAGATATACTACATCCATAACTAGTGGTTTCCTCATTACTAGATATACTACATCCATAACTAGTGGTTTCCTCATTACCAGATATACTACATCCATAACTAGTGGTTTCCTCATTACCAGATATACTACATCCATAACTAGTGGTTTCCTCATTACTAGATATACTACATCCATAACTACTGGTTTCCTCATTACCAGATATACTACATCCATAACTAGTGGTTTCCTCATTAGCATGGAGGAATTTCTGCAACCAAATTGCCCTCTTGTGGCAATGTTTGCAAACACAGAAAGGGGTGTTTATTGGAAACCGAATCTCATCTGGCACAATGCACTGCGCCCGGCCCGCCACAGGAGTCGCTAGTGCGCGATGAAACAAGGATATCCCTACCGGTCAAACCCTCCCTAGCCCGGACGACGCTAGGCCAATTTTGCGTCGTCCCATGGACCTCCCGGTCACGGCCAGCTGTGACAGAGCCTGGGCTCGAACCCAGAGACCACTGCGCCACCCAGGAGGCCTAAAAAATTTTGATCACTTGACTGTCTTAAGACAATAGTCAATTTAGTTTGTAAAAGCATTTAAACATTCATTACAGACCTCAATTGTTGTACAACATCCTGGGCATCACCTTTTAGCTGAATGATACAGTGGATTTATGCTGTTGTGGGTCTTTAACCATCTGTCTGACTTTGTTGTTCACACAGGAGAAGGATGTGACTATTGTGGATCTTCTGGGGAGCCTCAACAACATCATGATGCTGACGAGGCAGAGGAGAGTCTCTCTACATCAGAACACCTCAAGAAACACCAGCGGAAACCCACAAGGAAGAATTATCACCACTGCTCTGACTGTGGGAAGAGTTATTTAAGATCAGATTCACTAAAAATACACCAGAGAACACAAACAGGAGAGAAGCCTTACAGCTGTTATCAGTGTGGGAAAAGTTTTACTTCATCTAGCCACCTGACCATACACCAGAGAAACACACAGGAGAGAAGCCTTATACGTGTGATCAATGTGGGAAGAGTTTTGTTACATCTAGCTGTCTGACCATACACCAGAGAACACACACAGGAGAGAGACCTTACCACTGCTCTGACTGTGGAAAGAGTTTTGTTATCTCAGGAAATTTAACATCACACCAGAGAACACACACGGGAGAGAAGCCTTATAGCTGTAATCAATGTGGGAAGAATTTTTCTCACTCAGGCAACCTGATAGCACACCTGAGAATACACACTGGAGAGAAACCTCACTGCTGCTCTGACTGTGGGAAGAAATTCATCTTTTTAGCAGATCTTAAAATACATCAGAGAATCCATACAGGAGAAAAACCTTACCACTGCTCTGACTGTGGAAAGAGTTTTGTTTCATCAAGACATTTAAAATCACACCAGAGAACACACACAGGAGAGAAGCCTTATAGCTGTGATCAATGTGGGAAGAGTTTTGGAACATCTAGCAGCCTGAAAACACACCAGAGGGGACACACAGGAGAGAAACCTTATAGCTGTGATCAATGTGGGAAGAGTTTTGTTACATCTAGCAGTCTCACTATGCACCAGCGGACACACACAGGAGAGAAACCTCATACCTGTAGTCAATGTCACATGAGATACTCTGCTAAAAGATCTCTGATTAAACATCAGAAAATACATACATGAAGAAGTTGTTTCATGATATCAATGAAATAATGTTACAATATAGAATGTTTTAACATTGTAGTAGGAGTATTTTAACGACGTTCTGTTGGTTTAAGTGTCATGTGGATATGAGCCTCATCAGGGCAAAATCCAGGCTCTTTGAAATTTTATTGAAAGGGTATTTAACCAAAAAAGTGTTGCGTTACCCTTACCTCGTTGTGAATTAAAATGCATCACTTCAAAATGTAGCTAGCTGTTTTCTACAAATTGTCCTCCAACCAGTGATGTACACATTATTCTCAGATTCCGTGTCGTGTTTGAGCTGTTAGTTTAATTTTGGAGACATATAATTGAAACGCATCCCTCCAAAATGCAGCTGACTGTCTTCTGCAGGTTGTCCTCTCACCAGTGAGGCAAAAGATATCTCCCATTTTCAGGTGTTTTGTTTAGTTGTGTTCGTTTCAACAGCACGTACAACCTGATTTCCCCCCTAATCGATATCAGTGATTTATTACTACTTGTCAAAACAACAGTGTTTTTGGTGCTTGTGCAGTTTATAAGGTGCTTGTTTAAAAAAGATACAAGTAATATGTGTGGCAGATGTTTGTGTACATAGCACATTTTATGTTTAGGTTCTCAATATATCTCAAACTGTTTCTGCATATTTGGTGATTGATATGGACACGTTAAAACTGTTTTGACATTGGGGCTATCCCATCTAGCAAAATGACTTTGAAAACAAGACTATCCCATCTAGCAACATGACTTTGAAAACAAGACTATCCCATCTACCAACATGACTTTGAAAACAAGACTATCCCATCTAGCAACATGACTTTGAAATCAAGACTATCCCATCTAGCAACATGACTTTGAAAACTAGACTATGCCGAAGTCCAATCTACCTCTGGTTTTGGGATAGTATAATAAATTGGTCTATAATACATTTTATAAACAAATCTACATCACTCCAGTATTTCTAAAACTACATTCAAGTGCTAATTGTCTTTGTTCCACTACTGAAGAAGCAAGAACTCAAATCACCTCATATTTCAAACAGCCTGACAAAATATACATGTTTTATTATTCCATGCCTCACCATTAAGTGAAGTATTGCGAAGCGAAGGAGTGTACATTCTGTTTTGATATTTCAGCATATTTTCAATTCATGTAACATTTTGTAATCATTAATATTTATGCTACCAACTGAAAAAATGTTGGTACAATTATGTTATTTTCCATTGGATATTACATCCAGTCCTTACTATTTTAATCAACGTCACTTCCTTAGAATGCTCATTAGTCTTTCAGTTTTTTTTTCATTCGTTTTCCAGTGCGAAGCGCACTGCATTGCATCCGTGTCTGAAATGTGCTTCATAAATAATGCTCGGTTTGATTTGAACATATCGTACAACCAATGAACCCAATGACCGACCAATCAACAGACTCAAAAACCAATGAATAAACATGTACAAAGGCAACAAAAAATATCTTGGTCCATGAATAGTATCTTAGTATGAATAACAGTATAAATGCAGTCACTGGTAAAATAGGACACAAGCCTATTGGGAATTATTGATCAATTATTGATCCAAAAAAGACACACACCTGTTCTGGGTTAATTCCATAGCTGTTTGCATGGCTTGGTAGTGTATTAGCCGGGTATGAGACATGATAATTAATACAATTGAAGTAAAGTATAAAATAAACAGTATTATCCTAAATTGAGAGATGAATTAAAAATCACATCAACATCACAATCTTTCAGAATGTACCTGTTTTCCGTATAGAATGACATATACATGACGTATACAGATTATATTACAACTCTTTGTGTTTTGTCTTAGTGGTTGTTTCTTTAGTAAATAGGAAACTCAACAGTGTGTTAGTCTGAGAAACATTATTGAGCTGGTTGGTTTATTGTTGTTGAAAGCTTGAAATGTACACATTGAGAAGTGATATTGCAGCAACAGTTTTAAAGGGGGTAATTGTATCAAATATATAGCCTTGCATGTTTGAATTAGAGCTCCTTTAAAGTGTTTTCATCACAGCCTGGTAAACACTTTCTTGTAAGTTGTCTACGTTGACATTTGGCATAAGTTCAACACTCAGGAGTCAATGTCCTATCTTTTGTCTTTTTCATAGCCTGAGAGAGAGAGAATATATTCCACACTTAAATAATAGGTCATCGTTCACGCACACACAGCCCTCTCTTCATAGTTGTTTATATAGTATATTGTCATAGCTTCTAATTATCGTTTCTAATCACAGATTGAATATAAATATAGGTGGCCTTGGTTTCTAATCATACTTTCTCATCAATAAGCGGGTCAAGTAGACCCTAAGAGGGCAGAAGCTATTGTTTACAAACGGTATGAATAAAAAACATTGTTTCATTGTATAAATATTCTTAATTTTTAAAAATATACATGTAAATGCCTAGAATTAATACCTATCATTCTTAAATAATATATATCTATATACACACACCACCTTGAATATTCAGCTCCCCTTCAAAACAGTTCCATGAGGAAGGAAGGATTCCTCGATTATCGTTTAATCTGTTCTGGGACTGCTGCCTGGTGACTGCTGCCTGCTGACTGGTGCCTGCTGCCTGGTGTCTGCTGCCTGGTGTCTGCTGACTGCTGCCTGGTGCCTGCTGCCTGCTGCCTGCTCCCTGCTGCCTGGTGTCTGCTGACTGCTGCCTGGTGTCTGCTGCCTGGTGTCTGCTGCCTGCTGCCTGGTGCCTGCTGCCTGGTGCCTGCTGCCTGGTGCCTGGTGTCTGCTGCCTGGTGCCTGGTGACTGCTGCCTGGTGTCTGCTGCCTGGTGCCTGCTGCCTGGTGCCTGCTGCCTGGTGCCTGCTGCCTGGTGCCTGGTGTCTGCTGCCTGGTGTCTGCTGCCTGGTGTCTGCTGCCTGGTGTCTGCTGCCTGGTGTCTGCTGCCTGCTGCCTGGTGTCTGCTGCCTGCTGTCTGCTGACTGGTGTCTGCTGCCTGGTGCCTGCTGCCTGGTGTCAGCTGCCTGGTGTCTGCTGCCTGCTGTCTGCTGCCTGGTGTCTACTGCCTGGTGACTGCTGCCTGGTGTCTGCTGCCTGGTGTCTGCTGCCTGCTGCCTGGTGTCTGCTGCCTGGTGTCTGCTGCCTGGTGTCTGGTGTCTGCTGCCTGCTGCCTGGTGTCTGCTCCCTGCTGCCTGGTGTCTGCTGCCTGGTGTCTGCTGCCTGCTGCCTGGTGTCTGGTGTCTGCTGCCTGGTGTCTGCTCCCTGCTGCCTGGTGTCTGCTGCCTGGTGTCTACTGCCTGGTGACTGCTGCCTGCTGACTGCTGCCTGGTGTTTAGGGTAAGGCCGTCAGTACAAAAACGTAGAATAGCATCTGTTTCATCTGCTCTTCCGGAGTCGTTCAGAGTGCACACTTTTCGTTTTTTAACTATCTCAATATTCTTGCGGTTATTTGGACTTACGCCGAAAATTGTGTGATGGTGAAGGGCTACGTAACGGACAGGGCGAAGGTTTGCTTCTGAGAATCCCCGTCTAACAGTCGCTTCCCCAATCACTTATGTCCAGTAGCCTTCAGAAATATCCATTAGGAGGGATTCACAGACTATCTTTGTTATCTGTCCTGGCCACTATATATTCGGGGCTGTTGGCCTGTGCTAAAGCTGTGCTAACATAATGTTAAAGTATATGCTCCACTAGACTCGCTCCGCGTTCGTGTCCCTAGCTAGAGAATGTACGGAATGAGTTTACAGGGCAGTGTTGACATTTTTTCGGGAAATATCATGTATCCAACACCCTGTATATTTGGTTTAGAGAACAAAGGCAGTGAATTCAAACAACAGGAGGGGATGTCGAGACATTTTGTCTACAACCGGGGGGGGGGGGGGGCGCTGATTAGAAATATCAATGTTTAACCCCGGGGGTCGGCAGATATCTGGACATGCTGTATGCATGATAGTGCAAACCTTGGTTTCAAACGATCTTCTACAGAGATAAAGTGCTCTGAGTGCGTATGCCTGGGCAATGTTATAATTCAACATTTTTACCCCCACACACACAAACATTGGTAATCAGTGTATCAGGCTCCTGTGGCGCAATCGGTTAGCGCGTGGTACTTATACAGCAGTATGCAGCGAAGCAATGCCGAGGTTGTGAGTTCGAGCCTCACCAGGAGCATCTGCTTTTCTTGAACCCTCTGCCTGTCTATTTATTGTCCAGAAATGGGCCATTTTTCAATCCATTTCGGAGGACATTTCATAAGTATGTCATTGAGATAACAGGTCAGAGTGCAGACACAGCTAAATTACTTTTATTTAATTCCAACATTTTTAGTACAAACTTTTTTAAGACATGTTAGAATTAATGACCAAATGTGACTAATATTTAAACATGCATCACGAGTGTTTTATGTAAAAACATTGGAGGCCTACAGTTGTACATCATTACAAACTTTAATAACCAGTAATGTTTATAACATAACATTGTAGGAAAGACTATAAAATAATACATGTTTTTTTTAAAAAGACATTACATTTCTCGGGGACAGACCCTGGCGTGAGAGAAAAGACAGCTTCCCTTTTCGTTAAATGGTGAGACACATTTTTAAAACCATTGATTTAATTCAAAATATTTATTACATTTTAACACACGTTATAATTCAACATTTTTTTTACTATTTCTTACAGATAAAGGGTCCGGTTAGCCCTGACCATTATCCGTTTCCAATTCACCATCACAAAGACGCTTGCCTGCTCCATCAAAGCTCTGTAAGTTTTCCCTCCATGGGTAGATCATCCATCTGGCATGTAAATCCTTAAGCCCACAGCATTGATTAATAAGATGGGCAGAAACTGTTTAGCCATAAGTAAAGGTCTTTCATAAAGTGGCTGTCGTGATTGACCGTGACACATATTTAACACGTATTGCTTGTTACAGAATACTACTGTTGTACATTGAATAGCAGAGGGAACTCAACAGTGTGTAAGGCTGAGAAACATTATTTAGATGGCTGTTTTATTGTTGTTGAAAACTTGAAATGGACACAATGCCAAGGGACCTTGTTTCTAACACACACACACACACACACACACACACACACACACACACACACACACACACACACACACACACACACACACACACACACACACACACACACACACACACACACACACACACACACATATATACATATATACACACACACATATATACACACACCCACACACACACAATCACCCTCCCAGATATTCCTGCTTCATAGATAGCAACCATAAGAACAATAAAACTGGGGGTGTGGGGCCATATTCTTTCAAAAGTTCAAACACAGAACCAGCTAGCTAACATAGCATCCCTGTTTGAGCAGGGTGTTTGAGTAGACTAAACTAGATAGCTGCATTTGCTAGCTAAGTAAGTGAAACTGAAAGTGGAAAATAAATGACGAAATATCTCTCTCTCACTTCTCCTTCATTTTGGAATAAAATAATTTGTTCAAAACTGTTCAACTATTGTATTTTTCTCTCTTTTAGTCAACTACTCACAACATGTTATGCACTGCAGTGCTAGCTAGCTGTAGCTTATGCTTTCAGTACAAGATACATGATCTGATCCTTTCATTGGTTGGACATCATGCCACTTCATGCTGCAAGAGCTCTGATGGGTTGGAGGATGTCCTCCGGAAGTTGTCATATTAACTGTGTAAGTCTATGGAAGTCTTGAGAACCATAATCCTCCTAGGTTTTGTATTGAAGTCAATGTACCCAGAGGAGGATGCAAAATAGTATGTTTTAATCAATTAATTGGTTACATGATTATATTTAGTATAGTTTTATCTAAAAAGGATAACTTTTGAGATGTTTTACCATTTTTATTTTTAATAAAATAACTTGAGGACGATGGTTCTTCCCTTCCTCCTTTGAGGAGCCTCCACTGCACCCAAAGGACATCCAGCCAACTTGACACAATTGTGGGAAGAAACTGGAGTCAACATGGGCCAGCATCCCTGTGGAATGCTTTCGACACCTTGTAGAGTCCATGCCCCGACGAATAGAGGCTGTTCTGAGCGGAAAAGGGGAGGGTCCAACTCCATATTAGGAAGTTGTTCCAAATGTTTGGTATAATCGGTGTATAACGAACTGAACAACCGAACTGACATCATATTCATTAAGTACCACCGCATATGTTCAATTGGTCGGATTACCAGAATATAGTTCATTTCCCCCCACCTTCTGATGTTCCCAGAATCTCTATGTTAACCAAGGGGTTTTCTCATGTCACATCAGTAGGGTAGAGAGAGGAAAAAAGGGGGAAGAGGTATTTATGACTGTCATAAACCTACCCCCCAGGCCAACGTTATGACACCTACATATCAATTCATACACACAAACTATATAGGTCAAATAGGGGAGAGGCGTTGCTTGATCTGTTTTTGGAAACCAGGTTTGCTGTTTATTTGAGCAACATGAGATGGAAGGAAGTTTCATGCAATAAGGGCCCTATATAATACTGTACGCTTTCTTGAATTTGTTCTGGAAACTTGGGGACTGTGAAAAGACCCCTGGTGGCATGTCTGGTGGGATAAGTGTGTGTGTCAGAGATGTGTGTAATTTACTTGTAAGAACTTTGATGATATCTGTACATTATAGAAACACCTGTGATGACAAATGTACAATGATTCATGTTTTGCTTTAGCTTGAGATAAAGAATCAGTGGTAGACACCTTGCAAGTGCATGAAAAGGTCAACTGTACAAAGTCAGATGTCTGTGTGTTGAAACTATATTTTAGGTAACAGATGGATAAAGGGAACTAAGAGTTCCTGTTGATACTATGTTCCAGTCTTACTTCCAGTCTTACATGATAGCAATAAGGGGAAGAGTGATTGGGGAAACTAACTGCCAATAACGCAATAAACTAAACTCGCCTAGCAGAAACATCGTTGTATTAGCAACTATTAATTATGAGATTATATGGTATTAAAGTTAAGGGACATCAGCCTGGGCGGGGTGATCCTCAGTAGGGGATAAAAAGGGAAAACACCATCTTTTGAACTGAGTGTCTTGCTTGCAAATTGCTGTAAGTGTAAACTCCGGGTTGCAATACTTATTAAACAAACTAACCTCTGATCAAATAAGTTTTCCTGTGGTCTCTTCTGTGCACATAGGGCAGAATTCCCTTACAGACTATGCAAACAATTTAGGATTTTCAACACATTCATGTTTCTTATTAAAAAGAAGTGATGCAGTCAGTCTCTCCTCAACTCTTAGCCAAGAGAGACTGGCAGTATAGTATTTATATCAGCCCTCTGGTTACAATAAAGAGCAAAACATGGCGCTCTGTTCTGGGCCAGCTGCAGCTTAACTAGGTGTTTCCTTGCAGCACTGGACCACAGATTAGACAAAACTAGAGCCTGCAGAACTTGCTTATTGGAGTGTGGTGTCAAAAAAGCAGAGCATCTCTTTATTATGGCTAGACCTCTCCCCAGCTTTACAACCATTGAATCTATATGTTTTGACCATGACCGTTTACCATCTAAGGTAACGCAAAGTAATTTAGTCTCCTCAACTTGTTCAACAGCCACACAATTCATTACCAGATTCAGCTGAGGTCTAGAACTTAAGGAATGATTTGTACCAAATGCAATGCTCTTAGTTTTAGAGATGTTCAGGACCAGTTTATTACTGGCCACGCATTGCAAAACAGACTGCAAGTCTTTGTTAAAGGTTTCAGTGGCTTCATTTGCTGTGGTTGCTGGTGCTTATATGGTTTGTTTAATGCCAGTGGCAGGTCATTGGTAAAAATAGAAAAGAGTAGAGGGCCTAGAGAGCTTCCCTGCGGTACATCACACTTTATATGTTTGACATTAGAGAAGCTTCCATTAAAAGCCATAGCACAAACATTCTTAAACAACAGGTTATGGTCAATAATATCAAAGGCTGCACTGAAATCTAACAATAGAGCTCCCACAATCTTCTTGTTTTCAATTTCTCTCAACCAATCATCAATCATCATGTTAGTGCAGTACATGTTGAGTGCCCTTCTCTATAATCATGCTGAAAGTCTGTTGTTAATTTGTTTACAGAGAAATAGCATTGTATTTGCAATTTTTTCCAACAGGTTGCTAAGAGCTGGCAGCAAGCTTATTGGTCTGCTGTTAGAACCAGTAAAGGCCGCTTTACCACTCTTGGGTAGCGGATTAATTTGGCTTCCCTCCAGGCCTGAGAACAAAGACTTTCCTCGAGGCTCATATTAAAAATACGACAGATAGGAGTGGCTATAGAGTCAGCTACCGTCCTCAGTAGCTTTCCATCTGTTGTCAATCCCAAGAGGTTTGTCATTATTGATCGATAACAATTTTCCCACCTCTCCCACAATAAATTTACAATATTCAAACTTGCAACTGCTTTTCTTTCATTTATTTTTTTTATGCATGAATATAATTGCTCACTGTTTCCTTCCCATCATTCTTTATATCATTGATCTTGGCTTCATAATAAAGTTTCTTCTTCTTTTTGTTGAGTTTGGTCACATCATTTCTCAGCCAATCAGATGTGCAGCCAGACGTACTAGCCACTCCTTTTCCCCCATCTCTTTCAAACATACATTTTTAAATTCCTCATCAATCCATGGAGCCTTAACAGTTCCAACAGTCAGTTTCTTAACAGGTACAGGTAATAATTGGAAGAAGCAATTTCATATGGTAAAAACAGGTAAACACATTATCAGTCAACAATATAAGACAACGGGAGCACTGTGTATGTTCTCTGATGAATGTTAAGTCAATGTGATGTGAAATATCACTATACACGCTAAGAGAATTTATCTCTCCTGTGTAGATTCTCTAATGACGTTTAAGTGTAATATGTTACGAGTAATATGAGCAATATGTTTTCCCACAGTCTGAGCTTTTCTCCTCTGTGTGCAGTCTCATGTGTTCTTTCATGCTTCCTAAATGGGCAAAAGATTTGCACCCTGTGAGGAGTGGTTAGGCTTCTCCCCTGTGTGTATTCTCTCATGTTTCTTCAGATCACCTGACCTGCCGAAACACTTTCCACACTGAGCAGTGGTAAGGCTTCTCCCCGTGTGAATTTTCTGGTGAGCTTTTAGGTGTCCTTTCAGTTTAAAACTATTTCCACACTGTGAGCAGTGGTAAGGCTTCTCCCCTGTGTGTGTTCTCTCATGTTGTTTCAGATCCCATAATAAGTTACAACCCTTTCCACATTGGGAACAGTGGTAAAGCTTCTCCCCTGTGTGTAATCTCTCATGTTTTTCAGATCCCCTGACCAGTTGAAACACTTTCCACACTGGGAGCAGTGGTAAGGCTTCTCCCCCGTGTGTATTCTCTCATGTTGTGTCATGGCCCCTAACTGGTTAAAACACTTGCCACACTGGGAGCACTGGTAAGGCTTCTCCCCTGTGTGTATTATCTCGTGAACTTTCAGGTTCCTTAACCGGCTAAAACTCTTTCCACACTGGGAGCAGCGGGTAAGGCTTCTCCCCTGTGTGTATTCTCTCGTGAGCTTTCATGTGTCCTTTCTGGTTAAAACTCTTTCCACACTGCGAGCAGTGGTAAGGCTCTCCCTGTGTGTGTTCTCTCATGTTGTTTCAGCTCCCATAAGAGGTTACAACCCTTTCCACATTGGGAACAGTGGTAAGGCTTCTGCCCTGTGTGTAATCTCTCATGTCGTTTCAGAGACCCTAACAGGTTAAAACTCTTTCCACACTGGAAGCAGTGGTAAGGCTTCTCCCCTGTGTGTATTCTCGTGTTTGTTCAGGGTTCCTTTATGGCTAAAACTTTTTCCACACTGGGAGCAGTGGAAGGCTTCTCCCCTGTGTGTATTCTCTCATGTTGTTTCAGCTCCCACAAGAGGTTAAAACTCTTTCCACAGTGGGAGCACTGGTGTCGTCTTGTTGGTTTGGACGTCCCTGGCTCTGGTTCTTCTGAGTCTGGTCTTTCACCTGCCAAAGAGAAAAAGTGTTTTTTAAAATAGAGACCTGAATGAAACCTCCACATGATAAAACGGTCTTGCTACGAGGGTAAATCCTAATCAGATCCCTCAATAACCTAAGGCCAGTTAACAATCTTGGTGTGATTTTAAAACAAATATTGTAGAGTTTCTGGTAATTACTGATAATGTTTACACTACTTATTTATTAATTCTGTTTTTGTCAGAACACAAAAAACTAGACAGTTCTAGAACACTCAAGACACAGACGTCACACGATTCCAATCGAGCAGGTGGTTCTAAATATAGAACATTCATAGCTGTATGATACAGAATGCGACCTATAGTCGTGGACAAAAATTTTGAGAATGAAAGAAATATTAATTTCCACAAAGTCTGCTGCTTTTGTGTCTTTAGATAATTTTGTCAGATGTTACTATGTAATGAAGTATAATTACAAGCATTTCATAAGGCTTTTATTCAAAGGCTTTTATTGACAATGACATGAAGTTGATGCAAAGATTCAATATTTGCAGTGTTGACCTTCTTTTTCAAGACCTCTACAGTCCACCCTGGCATGCTGTCAATTAACTTCTGGGCCACATCCTGACTAATGGCAGCCCATTCTTGCATAATCAATGCTTGGAGTCAGAATTTGTGGGTTTTTGTTTGTCCACCTGCCTCTTGAGGATTGACCACAAGTTCTCAATGGGATTAAAGTCTGGGGAGATTCCTGGCCATGGACCCAAAACATTGATGTTTTGTTCCCTGAGCCACCAAGTTATCACTTTTGCCTTATGGCAAGGTGCTCCATCATGCTGGAAAAGGCATTGTTCGTCACCGAACTGTTCCTGGATGGTTGGGAGAAGTTGTTCTCGGAGGATGTGTTGGTACCATTCTTTATTCATGGCTGTGTTCTTAGGCAACATTGTGAGTGAGCCCACACCCTTGGCTGAGAAGCAACCCCACACATGAATGGTCTCAGGATGCTTTACTGTTGGCATGAAACAGGACTGATGGTAGCGCTCACCTTGTCTTCTCCAGACAAGCTTTTATCAGGACGCCCCAAACAATCAGAGAAAGGGGATTATCAGAGAAAATGATGTTACCCCAGTCCCCAGCAGTCCAATCTTTGTACTTTTTGCAGAATATCAGTCTCCTGATATTTTTCCTGGAGAGAGGTGGCTTATTATTTGCTGCCCTTCTTGACACCAGGCCATCCTACAAAAGTCTTCGCCTCACTGTGCATGTAGATGCACTCACACCTGCCTGCTGCCATTCCTGAGCAAGCTCTGTACTGATGGTGCCCCGATCCCGCAGCTGAATCAACTTTAGGAGGCGGTCCTGGCGCTTGCTGGACTTTCTTGGGCGTCATGAAGCTTTCTTCATAACAATTGAACCGCTCTCCTTGAAGTCCTTGATGATCCGATAAATGGTTGATTTAGGTGCAGTCTTACTGGCAGCAGTATCCTTGCCTGTGAAGCCCTTTTTGTGCAAAGAAACAATGATGGCACGTGTTTCCTTGCAGGTAATCATGGGTGACAGAGGAAGAACAATGATTCCAAGCCACACCCTCCTTTTGAAGCTTCCAGTTTGTTTTGGGGGGGAATCAGTTCATTTGCAAAGAGGGACTTGGCAATTAATTACAATTCATCTGAACACTCTTCATAACATTCTGGAGTATATGCAAATTGCCATCATACAAACTGAGGCAGCAGACTTTGTGAAAATTAATATTTGTGTCTCAACTTTTGCCCAGGACTGAACACACTTCCTTAAATATAAAATAAGTAAAGAAGTAATTTTAAGTGGAAGTCCAAAACGTTTTTTTTTCCCTTGAAGATACAAAGCACATCAGTCTCCCCATTGTTGAAAGGGTTCGACACATTGCTGTTTAAATGGACCAATTTCTTATTTAGACATTCATAAATTTTCAACATTTTGATTATCGCTGATGTCATATTTTGGGTAAAAAAAACAAGGTGAAATATTTGGAAAGATGTTCCTAAAACTGATAGTTTCTACAATAAACAAAAATATAAACGCAACATGTAAAGTGTTGGATGTTTCATGAGCTGAAAAAAAAAGATTGCAGAATTTATTGAACATTTATTCTTTGCCAAGATAATCCATCCACCAATCAAGAAGCTGATTGAACAGCTTGATTATTACACAGGTGTACCTTGTGCTGGGGATAATAAAAGGCCACTCTAAAATGTGCAGTTTTGTCACACAACACAATGCCGCAGATTGTCTCAAGTTTTGAGGGAGCGTGCAATTGGCATGCTGACTGCAGGAATATCCACTGGAGCTGTTACCAGATAATTGAACGTTAAATTCTCTTCCAGAAGCCTCCTCCAATGTCGTTTTAGAGAATTTGGCAGTACATCCAACTGCCTCACAACCACAGACCATCCTAGGATATATAGGGTAGGATAAATGTATATTAATACATGTAATATAGGATAAATGGTATATTCTAGAATTCATCCGTGATGTCATAATGACATATAAAGACGCCCAGGACCTCCACGTCATCTGAGACCAGCCACCAGAGTTGTATTTCTCTTTGTAATGAAGCCCTTTTGTGGGGAAAAACTCATTCTGATTGGCTGGGCCACGCAATGGGTGGGCTTCCCTGCCCAGTCATGCAAAGTCCATAGATTAGGGCCTAATTTAATTATTTACAATGACTGACTTATATGAGCTGTAAATCGTTGAAATTGTTGTTTATATTTTGGTTCAGTATACACAGACCCACACACACACTGCATTTGTTAAGTATTCCAGACCCCTTGACCTTTTCCAAATCAAAAACAAAAGTAACAGTCAGAATCTGCTGTGGCCACCAGCTGCATTAAGTACTGCAGTGCATCTCCTCCTCATGGACTGCACCGGATTTGACAGTACTTGCTGTGAGATGTTACGCCACTCTTCCACCAAGGCACCTGCAAGTTCCCAGGCATTTCTGGGGGGGGGGGGAATGGCCCTAGCCCTCACCCTCCAATCCAACAGGTCCCAGACGTGCTCAATTGGATTGAGATCCGGGCTCTTTGCTAGCCATGGCTGAACTTTGACATTCCGGTCTTGCAGGAAATCACACACAGAGCGAGCAGAATGGCTGGTGTCATTGTCATGCTGGAGGGTCATGTCAGGATGAGCCTGCAGGAAGGCCACCACATGAGGGAGGAGGATGTCTTCCCTGTAACAGACAGAGTTGAGATTGCCTGCAATGACAACAAGCTCAGTCTGATGATGCTGTGACACACCGCACCAGACCATGACGAACCCTCCAGCTCGATCCCGCTCCAGAGTACAGGCCTCCGTGTAATGCTCATTCCTTCGACGATAAACGCGAAATCTGACCATCGCCCCTGGAGACAAAACCGCAACTTGTCAGTCCTGTCTGGTCTGATCCAAGAGGTTCGACCATTTCACAGGTGCATGTTCATTAATTGTTTATGGTTCATTGAATAAGCATGGGAAAAAGTTTTTAAACTCTTTGCAATGAAGAAGATCTGTGACGTTATATGGATTTTTTTACGAATAATCTTTGAAGGGTCCTGAAAAAGATCCGTACATTTTTTTTTTTGCTGAGTTTATGTTTTATGTTGAAGTTTATGTTATTTTGTATATGTTTTATGTTGAAGTTCATGTTATTTTGTAGATGTTTTATGTTGAAAAGTGTTTTATTCTCAGACATAAATAAACAACTCCAGGTGAAAGACAAAGGCCATAGCTGTAATAAAATAACAAATTAACTGGCAAAGCAGCAGAGCGAGGCCCGCATCCAGCAACGTCACGAGTCACGTTTTGCAGCTGTTTCAGTACAGCACTACAGGGAGAGAGAGGGAGAGCAGCTGTTTCAGTACAGCACTACAGGGAGGGAGAGCAGCTGTTTCAGTACAGCACTACAGGGAGAGAGGGGGGTGGCAGCTGTTTCAGTACAGCACTACAGGGAGAGAGGGGGAGAGCAGCTGATTCAGTACAGCACTACAGGGAGAGAGAGGGAGAGCAGCTGTTTCAGTACAGCACTACAGGGAGAGAGGGAGAGCAGCTGTTTCAGTTCAGCACTACAGGGAGAGAGGGGGAGAGCAGCTATTTCAGTACAGCACTACAGGGAGAGAGGGGGAGAGCAGCTGTTTCAGTACAGCACTACAGGGAGAGAGAGGGAGAGCAGCTGTTTCAGTACAGCACTACAGGGAGAGAGAGGGGGAGAGCAGCTGTTTCAGTACAGCACTACAGGGAGAGAGGAGAGAGCAGCTGTTTCAGTACAGCACTACAGGGAGAGAGAGGAGCTGTTTCAGTACAGCACTACAGGGAGAGAGGGGGAGAGCAGCTATTTCAGTACAGCACTGCAGGGAGAGAGAGGGAGAGCAGCTGTTTCAGTACAGCACTACAGGGAGAGAGAGGGAGAGCAGCTGTTTCAGTACAGCACTACAGGGAGAGAGAGGGAGAGCAGCTGTTTCAGTACAGCACTACAGGGAGAGAGGGGGAGAGCAGCTGTTTCAGTACAGCACTACAGGGAGAGAGAGGGGGAGAGCAGCTGTTTCAGTACAGCACTACAGGGAGAGAGGGGGAGAGCAGCTGTTTCAGTACAGCACTACAGGGAGAGAGGGGGAGAGCAGCTGTTTCAGTACAGCACTACAGGGAGAGTTTCTGGATTTTGGGAGAGAGAGTGGGGAGAGGGAAAAAATCCACGGGACTAGTTTCAATGTATGGAATCAATTATGGATGTTTCCTTTAAGACTTAGGAGGCCTCCTTTAAGACTCCATAATGTTTCATCATTAGATGCTACAGCCCTCCTTTAAGACTCCATAATGTTTCATCATTAGATGCTACAGTCCTCCTTTAAGACTCCATAATGTTTCATCATTAGATGCTACAAGGCTCCTTTAAGACTCCATAATGTTTCATCATTAGATGGCACAGGCCTCCTTTAAGACTCCATAATGTTTCATCATTAGATGCTACAGCCCTCCTTTAAGACTCCATAATGTTTCATCATTAGATGCTACAGTCCTCCTTTAAGACTCCATAATGTTTCATCATTAGATGCTACTTTAAGACTCCATAATGTTTCATCAAGGTCCTCCTTTAAGACTCCATAATGTTTCATCATTAGATGGCACAGTCCTCCTTTAAGACTCCATAATGTTTCATCATTAGATGGTACAGGCCTTCTTTAAGACTCCATAATGTTTCATCATTAGATGCTACAGCCCTCCTTTAAGACTCCATAATGTTTCATCATTAGATGCTACAGTCCTCCTTTAAGACTCCATAATGTTTCATCATTAGCTGTTACAGTCCTCCTTTAAGACTCCATAATGTTTTCATCATTAGATGCTACAGTCCTCCTTTAAGACTCCATAATGTTTCATCATTAGATGCTACAGTCCTCCTTTAAGACTCCATAATGTTTCATCATTAGATGCTACAGTCCTCCTTTAAGACTCCATAATGTTTCATCATTAGATGCTACAGTCCTCCTTTAAGACTCCATAATGTTTAGAATGTGTCTGGAAGCGCTACTCTATTTATTCTACTCTCATCTTTTCGGTTTTAATAATATTTATAAAAATGTTATAATAGGTAATAACTAACTTTAACAACTAGGGTTAATACCTGCCTGGCGCACCAACAAAATATTTATATTTACCCCCCTCTAACAATACCGCTACAGAATTAGCGTAGTAGGCCATGTAACTTAAGGTAATAAGAAATATTTAGGACTAACTTGTTCCTTGCCACCCATTCTGAAACTAACTGCAGCTCTATGTTAAGTGTTGCAGTCATTTCAGTCGATGTAGTAGCTGACGTGTACAGTGTTGAGTCATCCGCATACATAGACACACTGGCTTTCCTTAAATGTCACTGGCATGTTGTTGGTAAAGATTGAAAAAAGAAGGTGCCAAACAGCTGCCCTGGGGAATTCCTGATTCTACCTTGATTTTGTTGTACAGGCTCCCATTAAAGAACACTGTGTTCTGTGAGACAGGTAGCTCTGGTGCGGCAGGTAGCCTAGCGGTTAGAGCGGTAGGCTAGTAACCGGGAGATTGCTGGATCGAATCCCTGAGCTGACAAGGTAAAACTCTGTCCCTGAACAAGGCAGTCCTAGGCCGTCATTGAAAAAAAGAATTTGCTCTTAACTGACTTGCCTAGTTAAATAAAGGTTACATTTAAAAAAAAATACTCTTTATCCACAATACAGCAGGGGGTGTAAAAGCCATATGTTTTTTTCAGCAGCAGACTACGATCGATAATGTCAAAAGCCACACTGAGTCAAACAAAACAGCCCCAACAATATGTTTATCATCAATTTCTCTCAGCCAATCATTCATTTGTAAGTGCTATGCTTATTGAATGTCCTTCCCTATAAGCTGAAAGTATCAATTTGTTTACTGTAAAATAGCATCGTATCTTGACAAAATATTTTTTTCCAAAATTGTAAGGGTTGGTAACAGGCGGATTGGTTGGCTATTTAAGCCAGTAAAGGGAGCTTTACTATTCTTGGGAAGTGGAATGACTTTAGCTTCCTCCAGGTCTGAGGGAACACACTTTCTAGTAGGCTTAAATTGAAGATAATGCGAATAGAACTGGCAATATCGGCCGCTATTATCCTCAATCATTTTCCATCCACGTTGGTCAGACACCATGACAACATGTCATTGTTGATTTTTTGCCCAAAATTTCAATGAAGGTGTTCCAAAGCTTTTTACAATCATTCTTCATGTATTTTATCTTTGTTTCATGGTGTACTTTCTTCTTTTTATTCAGTTTAGTCAAATGATGTCTCAATTTGCAGTGGGTTTGCCAATCTCAGCCATCTCTTTTGCCTCCTCTTAAATCATACCATTTTTAAATTCCTCATCAATCCACGTGGATTTAACAGTTTTTACAGTCATTTTCTCAATGGGTGCTGCTTATTAGTAACTGGGATAAGCAGTTTCAAATGTGTCAAGGGCAGTGTCTGGTTGCTCATCATTACACACCACGGACCAACAAATATTATTTACATCAACAACATAGGAATCACTACAAAAAAATGTATGACCTCCTATACACAATATTAGGCCCAGCCTTTGGAACTGTGGTTTTCCTAGACATGGCTACTATATTGTGATCACTACATCTGATGGATCTGGATACTGCTTTAAAACCCATTTCTGCAGCATTAGTAAAGATATGATCAAACCATGTTGATGATTTCATTCCTCCCTGTTTGTCACTACCCTGGTAGGTTAATTGATAACCTGAACCAGGTTGCAGGCACAGTTACAGTTCAAAGCTTTTCTTGAGTAGGCAGCCTGATCACAGTTTTCCTCCAGTATTAGATAATTAATGACCAAAGTCTTGAGTTTAGTTTGCCTCTTCTACAGTCTTGTAAAGATAGGGGCTGACTGGGACAACCAATGTAACATCCATCATGTTTTATGGAAACGTTTTTGTAAAACAAGCACCTTATATCAGGTCTTCTTGAAACTTTCCCTCTAAAGTGAACTTTCATCAAGGTTTTATATGGTCAATTGGTTTCTCTTTTCATTGGCAGAATTATTTTTTAGTGTTATGATATTCATAACATCCATATACACCAGTCTCTCTTCCTGTCAGCTAACAGAACTCTGCTGGTTGTCATGGTAACAGATACCAGTCCACCTTCCTGTCAACTAACAGAACTCTGCTGGTTGTCATGGTAACAGATACCAGTCCACCTTCCTGTCAGCTAACAGAACTCTGCTGGTTGTCATGGTAACAGATACCAGTCCACCTTCCTGTCAACTAACAGAACTCTGCTGGTTGTCCTGGTAACAGATACCAGTCCAACTTCCTGTCAACTAACAGAACTCTGCTGTCCTGGTAACAGATACCAGTCCAACTTCCTGTCAACTAACATAACTCTGCTGGTTGTCCTGGTAACAGATACCAGTCCAACTTCCTGTCAACTAACATAACTCTGCTGGTTGTCCTGGTAACAGATACCAGTGGGCAGATCTATTGTATTTGTTCAAACTAAATTACAGCACTTACTTTGATGAGTCAAATCTGATCCTTTCTTCTCTTCTCCTCCTCTCACAGTTCCACTCAGCCCCGTTGTTTTCCTGCAGTCCACCAGCAGCACAGACAACCTCTTCATACCCAGCAGTAAGGTGCTACCGGGAGAGGCACGCCACGGGGACTCCGGGAGGAAGGAAGGGCTAGCGTTGTCCTGGTAACCATAAAGAGGGGACACAGACACATATCATTATGGATGCTGATGTCACTGTTGTCATATAAAGTGCCTTACAGAAATCCAGCCCCTGATAGAGCAAGCTGATGATGAGCAACGTCACCGCACGAAGAGGCAAAAAGACTTACCCCCATCGCGACACCCCCCCAGGCTAACTTTCTAGCCCCTGCTATCTGCTTGCTTGCTAACCCGGTCCTAACTGCTAAACTTCCGGGCCCTGGTCTGCTAACTGCTAACTTGCCTGGTCTGCTAACTGCTTGCCCTTGCTAACTGCTTGCTAAGCATCCTGGAATGACATTGACCTCATCTCATCAGTAGATAATGCCTGGCTATTCTTTGAAAGTGCCATCCTCACCATCTTAAATAAGCATTCCCCTCTCAAAAAATGTTGAACTAGGAATAGATAAAGTCCTTGGTTCACACCAGACCTGTCTGCCCTTGACCAGCACAAAAACATCCTGTGGCGTTCTGCATTAGCATCGAATGCCCCCCATCAATGCTCAACAAACTGGATGCAGTCTATCACAGTGCCATCCATTTTGTCACCAAAGCCCCATACACTACCCACCATTGCGACCTGTATACTCGCTGGCTGGCCCTCGCTTCATACTCGTCGCCAAATCCACTGGCTACAGGTTATCTACAAGTCTCTGCTGGGTAAAGCCCCGTCTTATCACAGCTCACTGGTCACCATAGCAGCACCCACCCATAGCACGGGCTCCAGCAGGTATATCTCACTGGTCACCCCCAAAGCCAATCCCTCCTTTGGTTGTCTTTCCTTCCAGTTCTCTGCTGCCAATGACTGGAACGAATTGAAAAAATTTCTGAAGCTGGAGACTCACATCTCCCTCACTAGCTTTAAGCACCAGCTGTCAGAGCAGTTTACAGATCACTGCACCTGTACTTAGCCTATCTGTAAACAGCCCATCTATCCACCTAACTCATCCCCATACTGGTATTTATTTATTTTGCTCCTTTGCAACCCAGTATCTCTACCTGCACGTTCATCTTCTGCCGATCTACCATTTCAGTGTTTAATTGCTATATTGTAATTATATTCGCCACCATGGCCTATTTAATGCCTTAACTTACCTCATTTGCACTCACTGTATATAGACTTTTTGTTTTCTTTTGTTCTACTGTATTATTGACTATGTTTTGTTTATTCCATGTGTAACACTGTTGTTGTATGTGTCACATTGCTATGCTTTATCTTGGCCAGGTCGCAGTTGTAAATGAGAACTTGTTCTCAACTAGCCGACCTGGTTAAATAAAGGTGAAATAAAAATAAATACACTTTAAAAAGCTGTACCAAACGGCTAGCGTTGTCCTGGTAACCATAAAGAGGAGACACAGACACATATCATTATGGATGCTGATGTCACTGTTGACATAAAGTGCTTTACAGAAACCCAGCCCACGATAGAGCAAGCTGTATGCCAGACCAGACCAAGCTGTACCATCTGGTGTTCTGATCTGGAGAGACTCTTCTCTGCCTCTTCAGCTTCATGGGGTTGTTGAGGCTCCCCAGAGGATCCACCATAGTCATGTCTCTCTCCTGTGTGAATGAGAACATCAAACAGATGGTAAACTTATGACCATCTACTGCAATCCGAGTCTTACAAGAGGCATGAATATGTATAAAAAAGTGCCTATAATGGAAACTTTCATCGTGATTTCCTAAAATATTGTTTGTGTTGCAAATGTAAACTGGGTCTTTCCACAAAAAAAGGGTGCCTTCTGCGTCCCTTTGACAATTTAAGTAGAAATTATGCCTCATTGTTGAATTCTGAAAAGCCTGTTAGATGAAGTGCACTTTAACGTGGACTACACGGATATTTCAATAAATCTAATAGAAAAGTCACAAAAATATATGTACCAATGACGGATAGCACCTCTAACAATGTATTGAGCACTGAACAACATATTAAATTGTAGAACTTCATTAGAATGCCCCTTTCAAACCCCACATTAGTTCAAGAAATGCATATTTTGTGCCCGTTTTTAGGTCAGTGCTCACTGGTCTTACTCGAATCTTCAGCCTCATCCTTTTTCACTCCCAAAACGTCTTCCTCCTCCACTTTAATTGAGATAGCCTCCTCTTCCTCTTTTACTCCAAAAGGTTCTTCCTCTTCTTTCAAAATTACGGCATCTTCCTCCTTTTTGATTCTGAAAGCTTCTACCTCCTCCTCTTCCACAACCTCTTTCCCATCTTCCTCTTTCACTGTAATATCATCCTCTTCTTTCAATATGATAGACTCCTCTTCCTCCCTTTTCATCCTGAAAGCTTCTTCCTCTCCGTTCACCAGAGCTTCTTTCTCCGTCGAGTTTAGTGAGCTCATGTTCCGGGCGATTAGCCTAGTGCAATATCAATTTACCACATTAGTTAATTTAACAAGCAATCTACGTTTCAATGAACGAGTAGATATGTACACAGAATTGTATTTAAAACACTAAGAGTAATATACACAAGATTTGTCTTAAACGCTTCAATGTTTCGGTTTAATGTTCGCTAGCAAAACCACCACGTTGGTTGAATAAGAAGCCTTTGTCGCTGTTGAAGAAGCCTCCAGTTCCGTCCACTAGATTGTACGTCACGCAAGAAGCATCACCTGAAATACTCATATCGCCATCTGCTGACCGGAGTGGGAAACGCAGTTTGGAATAAATAAATAAAAACACATAATAACACCTCACATAATGGTGGCCAAAATCAATGAAAACTTCTCACCCAGCGGCATATGGGATATTTATGTGAGTGTTGGTGTTACCACATGAAGCAGTGCCCACTTTACAAAAGGGAACATGGACAGATATGTCTCTACCTGTGTAGAGCACATGCCCCTTTACCCTCCCAGTCTCTAAAGTGCCCTGGTATAATTTGTATTCATTTATTGTTATAGTTATTCTGAACTCTCTGCCTGAAAATCATCGTTAAATTTGCCTCAGTGATTTGTATTTCCCTTCAACCTTTTGAAGATTAAACAGCCAGGAAATGCCCCTGTCTGAGTGCAGTCTACCACTATGTGTAGCTGTTAGCGATGATGCTAATGATCCACTATGTGTAGCTGTTAGCGATGATGCTAATGATCCACTATGTGTAGCTGTTAGCGATGATGCTAATGATCCACTATGTGTAGCTGTTAGCGATGATGCTAATGACAACCATCTTCTGGTTGATGAAAAAGCTTTCCCACAAACCTTGTCAATTAAATGTTAACTACAAAGTAGTCTGTTCCTACCTGGCAGAATATACCATGACTATTAGCATCAATCCAGTTGTGATTTGTTCAGCAGACTCTGCAATCACATGTGTGCGACAGAGACACCACTAACCAAGCAAGGCTCTTGTGTGCGACAGAGACACCACTAACCAAGCAAGGCTCTTGTGTGCGACAGAGACACCACTAACCAAGCAAGGCTCTTGTGTGCGACAGAGACACCACTAACCAAGCAAGGCTCTTGTGTGCGACAGAGACACCACTAACCAAGCAAGGCTCTTGTGTGCGACAGAGACACCACTAACCAAGCAAGGCTCTTGTGTGCGACAGAGACACCACTAACCAAGCAAGGCTCTTGTGTGCGACAGAGACACCACTAACCAAGCAAGGCTCTTGTGTGCGACAGAGACACCACTAACCAGACAAGGCTCTTGCTGGTGACACTTGAATTAAAGGGTATCTACACATAAAAATGAAAATGTCTTAGATTTTTCTCAGACTTCAAACATGTTCTCCTGATGTGGTTTAAGTGTTGTTGTGGACTAAGAACATCCAATGTTGTTGTTTTCTATTAACAGCGTGATTTAGAGAGAAAAGCAGACAAACAGGGACAAATCAGAAACCTAAACGGAGAAAATAGAATTAGGTAAAAAAAAAAATTAGATAGAGATGTTATGGAGCCATAAATATTCTATACATTTTCTCTCATTACTGTATTATCTAGGGATAGTGTAGAGTAACAGCTGTATCCTGAAGTGACCTTTAACCTTTTTGAAATCGGGCACGATTAATAAGAAGTTAATGTTTAATTTGGTGTATTACACTTGTGAATGTATGAAAGTTAAATAATCCCAAAAATATTTTTGAATTTCGCGCTCTGTCATTTCAGCGGATGTTGTCTAGGGGTTCCTAGCCTTAAGAAGTTTTAAGGAGAAGTTTATTTTTAAACGCTTCAACATTTCAGTTTAATGTTCGCTAGCAAACCACCGCGTTGGTTGAATCAGAAGCGTTTTGTCACCGTTGAAGAAGCCTCCTGTCCCGTCCACGAGACGCAAGAAGCATCACCTGAAAGACTCACATCGCCATCTGCTGACTGGAGTGAGTAATGCAGACTGGAGAAAAATCTCCATTACAATGTTTATTCTGGCAAGCAATGTCATAAGAAATCATTTAAAAACAACCAGTTGTTATTTTTTCTCTTACTTCTTACAGCCAATACTTTCCTCCAGGATTGACCTGCCCATTAGTCAGGTTTAGGTGACAGATTGAAGAGGTGGGCATATTCCGAGCTAAACTGACAAAGGCTAATTGCTAACAACACATAATATCACCTCACATAATGGTGCCCAAAATGAAGGAAAACTTCTCTCACCCAGCGGCATATGGACTATTGAGGTGAATGTTGCTGTTGCCACATGAAGCAGTGCCCACATTGTTTAAGGACAGATAGGAGGTGGACAGACAGGGCTCTACCTTTGTAGAGCACATGCCCCTTTGCCCTTCCAGTCTCTGAAGTGCCCTTTTGGGTGGTGGTATAATCTGTATTCATTTTTGGTCATAGTTATTCTAAACCCACTGCCTGCAAGTCAGTGTTGAATTCACCTAACTGAATATCTTACAGATAGACCCTGTCTCACTCTCTCATCATGTCACAAGCTGTCAGGCTCCGAGAGGCAGGGCAATAAAAGGCCCCAGCTCACTCAACTGCCCCTCACCTCTCCAACAGCCATCAACCTAGAACATCCTGAAGACAGAACATCTAAAAGATAATCTGGGAAGCCTTTCTTCCTCATGGAGCTTTTCAAAAGTGAGGTGAATATTCAATGTGATGTTTGTACAGTGCATTTGGAAAGTATTCAGACCCCTTGACTTTTTCCACATTTTGTTAAGTTACAGCCTTATTTTATAAATGGATTTTAAAAAATGACATATTCTGAACTGGTTCTCTATCAGCAATCTACTGATAGAGGAAATTATGGTTGACATGACTAATTATGTATACATTCCAATCAGAACTGACTAGTCAAAATGCTATAATGTACTGTACATGTGAATTTTCTCTCTTGCTCCCATTCCCAATTGTATATAATGTAGTCAGGAGTTTAGTAACAATGAAGGTCTGTTCCTTAGTTCATTCAGTTGTACAATCTCCAGGTGGCGGGAACGGCCCATCTCCAGACTGTCTAGAATGTTGATTTATACTGACTGGCCTTGACTTCGTGCTGATAACGCGAAGGCTCCAGAGCTAGAGGGCCCCTCTACTTGTGGAAATAGATAGAACGTTTAGAAAACGCTGACGTCATTTTCAGTTTATAACCTGTGGAAATATGTGTATGCGGTTAGTACTCTCTTGTAATAAACGCTGTTACCTTTGGCTCTTAAGACTGGTCTCGATCTACTTCATGCATAATTAATGAACTTACAACTCATTAATGAATTAGAAATGAGTGCGAATTGGTTTTGGCAATAAAACATACAGGAATTTAGAATTCCTCTATCATCTACACAATACCCCAATATGAAAAAGTAAAAACAGGTTTTTAGAAAATGTAGCTAATTTATTAAAAGATAAAAAGCAGAAATACCTTATTTACATAACAGTAAGTATTCAGACCCCTTGCTATGAGACTGTCGGAGCAAAAACCAAGCCATGAGGTAGAAGGAATTGCCCGTAGAGCTTCGAGACAGGATTACGTTGAGGCACAAATCTTGGGAAGGGTACCAAAACACTTCTGCAGCATTAAAGGACCCCAAGAACACACTGTGGTGAAGAAGGCGCAACAGAGCCTCTTCAACACCAGGAGGCAGAAGAAATGTGGCTTGCTGCCACGAATCCCACCGAAGATGGTGCCTCTTCCTGTTCGGGCGGCGCTCGGCGTCGCCGGCCTACTAGCTGCCATCGATTCCCTTTTTTTTGTTTCTGTTAGTTTGGTCTGATTGGTTACACCTGTTTTGAGTTTAGTTTTGTTTGTGGGCTATTTAAGGGCACGAGGCCCGCCGGCTATTGTATGCGCCTGGTGTTTTGACCTACTTTTCTCCAGAATAAACACAGTGTTCCTTTACCCTCTGCTCTCTGCGCCTGACTCCACACCCACTACTCCTAGAAGTCGTAACACTTGTCACCTAAAACCCTCACACAGTTTTACAGATGCACAATGAAAGCATCCTGTCTGGCTGTATTACCGCCTGGTACGGCAGAGCCTCTTCAACATCAGGAGGCACGAGAAATTTGGCTTGTCACCTAAAACCCTCACAGAGTTTTACAGATGCACAATGAAAGCATCCTGTCGGGCTGTATTACAATACAAGCCATAGAAAGTTGGTTTTAATTTCAGTTTAACCCACCAGAAAAGACAGAACAAATAATACTACAACAATTCTGGTTAAACTCAAATATACTAATTGATAAAAAATGTTTTTAAAATGAATACATAAAAAAGGTATAATCTTTGTAAATTATATCATAAATAGGACTGGTGGAGTTGTCACACATGCAGACAACAGAAATATATGGAAATGTCTGCACTACCCAACATTACAACCAACTAATTGCAGCATTACCACAAACATGGTGGAAAGGGGAAAAAGTAAGACACTTGTCTGTCAGTCCTGCATTAAAGACCAACATTGGTTAAAGAAAATTATGAATGACGCAAGATTCAAAACTTGGAATTTTTCAATTTGAATTATTATACAAAATTATTGCAACCAATACAATGTTCTATATATGGGGGATACAATGAACCTCTCTGCAGATTTAGCTGCGAAGAGACAGAATCATTAGATAATTTGTTTTAGTACTGTAATTATGTCGCTTGTTTTTGGTCACATGTCAAGGAATGGCAACATTTACCTGGAGCTAACTCTGCAGACAGCACTACTGGGGGATTTGAAAAGTCATAGACAATTGATCAATAATATAATAATACTTTTAGCAAACATGTTTATTTTTAATTTACTATCTGTAGCAACTATGAGAATATAAAGGTCAATAACTTTTGTGAAACAGCACAGTTAAAAATATATGGCAAATAGAAATCAAAAGGGGTGGTCTTCAGAGATAGATAGGAGAGGTTTAGGGTAACTGAAGGATAGGACTGGGTGGTCTTCAGATATAGATGGGAGAGGTTTAGGGTAACTGAAGGATAGGACTGGATGGTCTTCAGAGATAGATGGGAGAGGTTTAGGGTAACTGAAGGGTAGGACTGGATGGTCTTCAGAGATAGATGGGAGAGGTTTAGGGTAACTGAAGGATAGGACTGGATGGTCTTCAGAGATAGATGGGAGAGGTTTAGGGTAACTGAAGGGTAGGACTGGATGGTCTTCAGAGATAGATGGGAGAGGTTTAGGGTAACTGAAGGATAGGACTGGATGGTCTTCAGAGATAGATGGGAGAGGTTTAGGGTAACTGAAGGATAGGACTGGACGGTCTTCAGAGATAGATGGGAGAGGTTTAGGGTAACTGAAGGATAGGACTGGATGGTCTTCAGAGATAGATGGGAGAGGTTTAGGGTAACTGAAGGATAGGACTGGATGGTCTTCAGAGATAGATGGGAGAGGTTTAGGGTAACTGAAGGGTAGGACTGGATGGTCTTCAGAAATAGATGGGAGAGGTTTAGGGTAACTGAAGGATAGGATTTAAAACAAACTAAATATAACTATTGTATAATACATTGTGTCTGTAAAATGTACATAGTATGTATGAGCTGGACGTAGAAGCCTAATAGTTGTTGTGCATTAGTTTCCTCCAATCAGGGAAGGGGTGGTAGGGTTAGTGGAAAACAAAGGAAAATACATGTCTATACATACAGTGCCTTTGGAAAGTATTCAGGCTTTTAGAAATGATTACAAATGTATATATATATATATATATTTAAACAGAAATAACTGATTTACATAAGTATTCAGACCCTTTGCTGTTCAAATCGAAATTGAGCTCAGGTGCATCTTGTTTCCATTGATCATCCTTGAGATGAGGTGGAAGGAATTGTCCGTAGAGCGCCGACACAGATCTGGGGAAGGGAGACAAAAAAATAATAATTCTGCCGCATTGAAGTTCCCAAAGAACACAGTGTCTACCATGGCTCTTAAAAGGAGAGGTTTGGAACCACCAAGGCTCTTCCTAGAGCGGGCCGCCTGGCCAAACTGAGCAATCAGGAGAGAAGGGCCTTGGTCTGGGAGGTTACCGAGAACCTGATGGTCACTCTGACAGAGATCTAGTGTTCCTCTGTGGAGATAAATATAAAAAATAAATAAATATATCCCATTTAGCAGACGCTTTTGTCCAAAGCGACTTACAAGTCGGCTGGGGCCACTACTTTTTTTTTTTTACATATGGGTGGCCCCAGCGGGAATCGAACCCACGACGCTTGGCGTTGCAAGCGCCATGCTCTACCGACTGAGCCACACAGGACCCACAGGACCTAAATAACCTAAATAACCTAAATAACCCACAGGACCTAAATAACCCATATGCCACTGGGTGAGAGAAGTTTTCATTGTATTTGGGCAGCATTATATTAAGTGTTATGTGTTGTTCGTGATGAGCCTTGGTCAATTTAGCTCGGAGTATGGCACCCTATTCTATCTGTCACCTAATCCTGCCTAATAGGCAGGCCGATCCTGGAGGAAAGTATTGGCTGTAAGAAGTAAGAACATAACATCTGGTTATTTTTAAATGACCTCTTATGACATTGCTTGCCAGACTGAACATTGTAATTCATATTTTTCCAAATTGCGTTACCCACTCCAGTCAGCAGATGGCGATATGACTTTTTCGGGTGATGCTTCTTGTGTGACGTATTATCTAGTGGACGGGCGGGAGGCTTCTTCAACAGCGACAAAAGGTTCCTGGTTTACCCACGCGGTGCTTTGCTAGCAAACCTAAAAATTGAAGCTGTTTCGACCAATCTTGTGTATATTACTCTTAGTGTTTTGAACATAATTCTGTTTACCTATCTACTGGTTCGCTTAAACGTAATTTGCTTGTTAAATTAGCAAATGTGTTACATTGATACTGCACTAGGCTAATCTCCCGGAGCAATAAACTCACTAATCTAGACGGAGAAAGAAACTGGTGAAAGGAGGCAAAGAAGATTGAAGAATGAATAAGGAGGCGATCACATTGAAACAAGAGGATGATATTACAGTGAAAGAGGAATATGGGAACGAGGTTGTCAAAGTGGAAAAAGGGGTAGGAGCTTTCAGAATCAAGAAGGAGGAAGAACCTTTTGAAGTAAAAGAGGAGGATTTCTCAATAAAAGAGGAAGACGAGACCGAACATCCGATTACCACCAGTGAGTACTGTTTTATAAACAGGGGCACTATGCAGTTGTTGAAATAATGTATTTAAAAAAAAAATGCCATTATACTGAAGTTCTGCACTTTAGTATGTTGTTCAGTACTGTAGGAATTGTTTAAGGGGCAATCTGCCATTGGTACATATATTTTTGGAACTTCAAATTTTGATTTATTGAATTCTCCATGTGGTCTATATTAAAGTGCACTTAATCTATTATAACAGGCTTTTAAAATATAATATACCGTGCATAATTTATACTTAAAATGTCGAAGGGACGCAAAAGGCATCCATTTTGTGGAACGGCCCTTTAACATTTGCATCACAGTGGTGGGGGAAAAGTACGCAATTGTAAAAGTAAAGATACCTCAATAGAAAATTACTCAAGTAAAAGTGAATCACCCAGTAAAATACTACTTGAGTAAAAGTCTCAAATGTAATTAAATATACATCATTTCAAATTCCTTTATATTAAGTAGACCAGATGGTGCCATCTTGTTTTTATTTTTAACATTTTATTGACGGATAGCCAGGGACACACTCCAACCCTCTGACAATCTACAATTGAAACGTGTGTTTGTTGAGTCCGCCAGGTCGGAGGCAGTAATGATTTACCAGGGACGATCTCTTGATTAGTGTGTTAATTGGACCATTTTCCTGTCCTGCTAAGCATTTGATGTTCTTGTTCACACAGGAGAGGGACGTGACTATCGTGGATCCTCTGGGGAGCCTCAACAACCCCATGAAGAGGCAGAGAAGAGTCTCTCCAGATCAGAACACCAGATGGTACAGCTTGGTCTGGTCTGGCATACAGCTTGCTCTATCGTGGGCTGGGTTTCTGTAAAGCACTTTATGTCAACAGTGACATCAGCATCCATAATGATATGTGTCTGTGTCCCTTCTTTATGGTTACCAGGACAACGCTGGCCGTTCCGTCCTCCCGGAGTCACAGTGTCGTACCTCTCCCGGGGGGAAGAAGTTGTCTCTGCTGCTGGTGGACTGCAGGAAAGCAACAGGGCTGAGTGGAACTGAGAGAGGAGGAGAGAAGAACGGATCAGATTTGACACATCAAAGTAAGTGCTGTTGTTTAGTTTGAACAAATACAATAGATCTGCCCACTGGAATCTGTTACCAGGACAACCAGCAGAGTTCTGTTAGTTGATATGAAGATGGACTGGTATCTTTTACCAGTAGGGCTGTCCCCGACTACAAAAAATCTTGTTTGACTTAGTCACCTGTTCTTTTGACCAATTGATTGGTACACATTTTAAACATGTATTTCTATATATACAGTACTGTTGAAAAGTTTGGGGTCACTTAGAAATGTCCTTGTTTGTGAAAGAAAAGCACATTTGTTGTCCATTAAAATAACATCAAATTAATCAGCAATACAGTGTAGACATGTTGTAAATGACTATTGTAGCTGGAAAGTTTTTTTTAATGGAATATCTAAATAGGCGTACAGAAACCCATTATCAGCAACCAGAGGCCCCGGTGCACAACTGAGCAAGAGTACAAGTACATTAGTGTCTAGTTTGAGAAAGACGCCTCACAACTGGCAGCTTCATTAAATAGTACCCACAAAACACCAGCCTCAACGTCAACAGTGAAAAGGTGACTCCGGGATGCCGGCCTTCTAGGCAGAGTTGCAAAGAAAAAGCCACATCTCAGACTGGCCAATAAAAATAAAATATTAAAATGGGCAAAAGAACACAGACAGTGGACAGAGGAACTCTGCCTAGAAGGCCAGCATCCTGGAGTCGCGTCTTCACTGTTGACATTGAGACTGGTGTTTTGCTGGTGCTATTTAATGAAGCTGCCAGTTTTGGACTTGTGAAGCATCTGTCTCTCAAACTAGACACTCTAATGCACTTGTCCTCTTTCTCAGTTGTGCACCGGGGCCTCCCACTCCTCTTTCTATTCGGGTTAGAGTCAGTTTGTGCCGTTCTGTGAAAGGAGTAGTACACAGCGTTGTACGAGAACTTCAGTTCCTTGGCAATTTCTCACATGGAATAGCCTTCATTTCTCAGAACCAGAATAGACTGACAAGTTTTAGAATAAAGTTCTTTGTTTCTGGCCATTTTGAGCCTGTAATCAAACCCACAAATGCCGATGCTCCAGATACTCAACTACTCTAAAGAAGGCCAGTTTTATTGCTTCTTTAATCAGAACAGTTGTCAGCTGTGCTAACATAATTGCAGAATAGTTTTCTAATGATCAATTAGCCTTTTAAAATGATAAACTTGGATTAACTAACACAACGTGCCATTGGAACACAGGAGTGATGGTTACTGATAATGGTCCTCTGTGTAGATAATAATGGGCCTCTGTGTAGATAATAATGGGCCTCTGTGTAGATAATAATGGGCCTCTGTGTAGATAATAATGGGCCTCTGTGTAGATAATAATGGGCCTCTGTGTAGATAATAATGGGCCTGTGTGTAGATAATAATGGGCCTGTGTGTAGATAATAATGGGCCTGTGTGTAGATAATAATGGGCCTGTGTGTAGATAATAATGGGCCTGTGTGTAGATAATAATGGGCCTGTGTGTAGATAATAATGGGCCTCTGTGTAGATAATAATGGGCCTCTGTGTAGATAAATGGGCTACAATAGTCATTTACAACATTAACAATGTCTACACTGTATTTATGATCAATTTGATGTTATTTTAATGGACAAAAGGACATTTCTAAGTGACCCTGAACTTTAGAAGGGTAGTGTACATCCCAACACGGTCCATGTTGGAAACAGCATTCTGCATGAGTTCCGACTCTTTCAACTTGCAGCAAAAAAACAATTTTATGAAATCTAATTGGCTAAACGTTGTTTAACACGGTCGAGTTCGGTTTCTGTGCAATCCTCTGACACTCGTTTCATCATTCTACATTATGTATTGGCTATGCAACACCTGGTGGTGTCCAATGACCACCTATCGTTTTGAAACCTAGCCGGGTAGCCAATGAGCTGGGCTTTCCAGCAGTATGTGAACGCCGTTTGTAGGACAAACAGCCATCATGCTAGAGCTGTGCGCACCAGAGTTCATTCTCTGGTGAAAGGAAACAGGACGCACTGTAGTTTACGTTTCACAGCTGTTCGTTCTCTTCTAAAAACTTCTCAAATCTGAAATAGTTAAACATGGCTACTAAGAGTGGAAAAGCTAAATCAAAAGTCCAAGTATAAACATGTTGATGATATTATTGCAGAAATTGAGAGTGACACGAAAGGAATGGATGAGGACTCTATGAGTGATCTGAGTTTTGATTCCAGCGCGGATGAAATGTTTTTGGAAGAAGAAGATCCACTTTTCGATCAGTAAGTAATAAATAATTTTTGCTTCTCATGCTAATGCAGTTGTTCAAATGGTTGCATATTAATTTGAGATTTTTTTATTGATTTATATACAGTGGGGAGAACAAGTATTTGATACATTGCCGATTTTGCAGGTTTTCCTACTTACAAAGCACGTAGGTCTGTCATTTTTTATCATAAGTACACTTCAACTGTGAGAGATGGAACCTAAAACAAAAATCCATAAAATCACGTTGTATGATTTTTTTAAGTCATTAATTTGCATTTTATTGCATGATATTAGTATTCGATCATCTACCAACCAAAAAAGATGAGAGGCCTGTAATTTTCATCATAGGTACACTACAACTATGACAGAGAAAATGAGAAGAAAAATTCCAGAAAATCACATTGTAGGATTTTTAATTAATTAATTTGCAAATTATGGTGGAAAATAAGTATTGGCCTCATCTTTTTAAGCGGGAGAACTTGCACAATATAAATACGTATGTTTACAAATTACAGGCCCCTCATCTGAACTTGCACAATTGGTGGCTGACTAAATACTTTTTTGCCCCACTGTGATGTCTTCACTATTATTCTACAATGTAGAAAAGAGTACAAATAAAGAGAAACCCTGGAATGAGTAGGTGTTCTAAACCTTTTGACCGGTAGTGTATATTATGTTATATGGTTTTTAGGTAAGACGAACTGATATGATTGTGTATATGGTACATATATACACTGCTCAAAAAAATAAAGGGAACACTTAAACAACACAATGTAACTCCAAGTCAATCACACTTCTGTGAAATCAAACTGTCCACTTAGGAAGCAACACTGATTGACAAATTTCACATGCTGTTGTGCAAATGGAATAGACAACAGGTGGAAATTATAGGCAATTAGCAAGACACCTCCAATGAAGGAGTGGTTCTACAGGTGGGGACCACAGACCACTTCTCAGTTCCTATACTTCCTGGCTGATGTTTTGGTCACTTTTGAATGCTGGCGGTGTTGGCTAGTCATTGTGAGTGAGGGTCTGTTTGTATGTATGTGAACGACCCATAGCCTATGTATGTGAACGACCCATAGCCTATGTATGTGTATATATGTATGTATATATAATATGTGTGTATATATGTATGTATAAGTGTGTGTGTCATGTTAATTAATATATTAATTGTATGGTGTAGAATGTAGGCAAACACAGCCAGCATGCTTCCTCCAATCAGTCTACATTAGAGAGAGCATGGTCTACCAGCTGCTGCTCCACCCCACCCCCACATGAAATAGCCTATTTGAGGCAGGCCCACAACAAAGTGAAATGGAACAGCGCTTTATATTCCCTGTACTCTATATGTATGTGTGTGTTTATTATACCTGTTGATGCAGGGCTCATATGTGAAACTATTCTAACTGAACATTTTCTTTCACAGTGGCTCCGACTGGGAGTCCCCAGTGCCAACTTGTCCATCCCCCTGTGAAGCTGGTTCATCCAGCTGTCCCCCTGCTGTCTCCGGCTCCACGCCTCCCGGGCTCCTCCCCTCTAGAGGACCGGCATTGAAGAGGAAGAGGGGAAGTGTGTCATCCGCTAACAGAGGGACAGAAGGGCGTTGGCACACCGTCCTAGAAGACGATGTGGAGCCACCCCAACCAACTTTTAGGCCGAAAAGGAAGCCAGGACCTCAACTAAACATGACTGCTAAGTACAGTCCCCTTCAGCTTTTTCAGCTGTTCTTCACCCCATCCGTTGTAGAGTCGCTCGTGTCTAACACCAATAAGTATGGGAAGAAGAAGCAAGCAGGCAAAAAGGCAGCATGGAAGCCCATATCCACGGCAGACTTGTTCTGCTACCTTTCTCTGGTCATCTACATGGGGCTGGTGAGGCTGAAAAGCCTGAGGGACTACTGGAAAACGTCATCTCTCTACCAACTGCCTTTCCCCATGACTGTTATGTCCTGCAAAAGGTTTCTGGATCTCTCCCAGGCGCTTCACATCAGTGACCCAATGGTTGATGAAGAGAATGAGAAGAAGAGAGGCACAGCGAGGTTTGATAGACTGTGCAAAATCAAACCTCTCTACCACAGCATTGTCGAGGCCTGCAAGACATACTTTCAGCCAGCCCAGAACGTGTCAATCAATGAGAGGATGGTGGCCTCAAAGGACAGCATTGGCCTCCAGCAGTACGTGAGAAACAAACCAACCAAGTGTGGTTTCAAGCTGTTTGTGTTGGCTGATTCTGAGTGTGCCTACACGTGCAATTTCTTGGTCTACGAGGGGGAGAACAGTTTCGCTTACGGTAAGGAACTCAGCTATGCCTCTGTAATGGTGTTATTGGATTTTCAACTGCTCGGGAAGGGCTACAAACTGTTTGTGGATAACTTCTACACAAGCCCTGCCCTGTTTGCAGACCTTAGGAAGCGGGGAGTGTGGGCTTGTGGCACCATTCGTACCACCAGGGAGGGCTTCCCGAAGACGAAGGTGAACGACATGCCTAAGCATGCTGATCGGGGGACCATGCGATGGATCCGTGAAGATGGCATGCTGTTTGTAAAGTGGATGGATGCCAGAGAGGTGGTGATGTGCTCCACAATCCACAAGTCCTTCAATGAGAATTATGTTGTCAGACGTGTGAAGGATGGTGCTGGGGCGTGGACCACCAAAAATGTCCCCATTCCTGCTGCTGTGAAGGACTACAACAAGAGCATGGGAGGTGTGGACCTATCAAATGCGCTAGTAGGCTATTACAATGTTCTCCACAAGACAATGAAATGGTACAAGACCTTCTTCTATCATTTCATCGACATTGCTGTGGTGAATGCATTCATCCTACACAAGGAAATGGCTAAGAGCTGTGGAAAGCCCTTCCTCTCACAGAAAGCCTTCAGAGAGCAGCTCATCAAGGAGCTTGCTGGCTACAGCACCACTGCACCACGTTCTACCTACTCTACCTCTGTCCCTTCTGCTCCTGCCACAAGTGTTCATCTGCCCAAATATATTTGTGCAGACATGGATGTGCCTAAGGGCCAAAGGGGCTCAGCATGGAGGCGTTGCTGTGTTGTTTGCAAGAAGAAGTCCCCCATCACCTGCACAACATGCTCAGTGACCCTCTGCTTTACATCAGAAAGAGACTGCTATGGCATCTGGCATCAGCAGCAGAACATTGTGTAGAGCTCTGGCATCAGCAGCAGAATATTGTGTAGAGCTTTGGCAAAGTGGGTGGGGTTATATCCTTCCTGTTTGGCCCTGTCCGGGGGTGTCCTCGGATGGGGCCACAGTGTCTCCTGACCCCTCCTGTCTCAGCCTCCAGTATTTATGCTGCAGTAGTTTGTGACGGGGGGCTAGGGTCAGTATGTTATATCTGGAGTACTTTTCCTGTCCTATCCGGTGTCCTGTGTGAATTTAAGTATGCTCTCTCCAATTCTCTCGTTCTCTCTTGGAGGACCTAAGCCCTTGGACCATGTGTCAGGACTACCTGGCATGATGACTCCTTGCTGTCCCCAGTCCACCCGGCATTGCTGCTGTTCCAGTTTCAACTGTTCTGCCTGCGGCTATGGAACCCTAAACTGTTCATTTTTACTCTTGAGGTGTGTAGCAAAAACCAAAAGAGATCAGACCCCTCCCCCAGTAGCCGGTCCAGATCCAGAGCCACATCCTCTACGCTCTAAGACCAACTATTGACTGGGGAATGCGGGAAGAAACTGCCACAGCAGCAAGTGACCAGCAGAGGGAGCCAAATACACAGGAACTATAAGTACTGGACATTAAACAAGAACCAACCTACAGGAATACTGAGGAGGAGTGGTAGGAACAGATCTACCAAACCAACGCCCCAACGGAAGAATGCCTATGGGCATCAGTGCTGAAGGACTTAACATTGGACTAAGTGATACTTAATCTAGAGCACGTTGCAAAGAAAAGTGGCAAGGACATAATGTAATGGCACACTGTGTTAAGATAGATTGCACTCCCGAACATCTTCCCCCAAACTGAGTGTCTAAAAGAGGTATAAAAGGAGGAGAGATCAGTGCCAAGACATGATCCTCTACCCATATGATTTGGACATCATAGAGAATCATCAGATCGGGTAAATTACTTTCGCTATACTCTGTTTGTATTGACTACTTTGACATCAAGGCGCGACTATTGACTGGTATATCTTAAAGAATTGTGTTGTACACTGGAAGCTCACTCCACTTAAAAACAGTAAGAGAACAAGGTTGTGTAAGAGAGAACTTCACCCCTCAACAGAGCGAGGCGTAGAGAACTCTTGGGAGCAACAAGTTCCATCTTTGGAGTGCAATCGCAGTTCGGCAAGATTGAAACAGCCCAGAAAGAAATAAAGCCTTGTGGAATAGAGCTTCAAGGTAAATATATGGGTGTTTGCTTTGTTTTAAGAGTTTTAGAAGTGTTTTAAGCTAATTATATTTGCAATATTATTTGGCATAGTATAGTGCATTAAGGATTGATTGAGAATTATTGATGTATTAGGAAACTGTAGAACCATTGAATTGTAATAATGTGTATTAGACAAAAAACAGAGTGACTTAATAAAAGCTTGAAACTTAGACAACTAGGCCAGATTAACGATCTGGAGAGCAAACGCCTTTGACACTCTCACTGAACAGAAAGTGACCCTGGTTATAGGTTAAAGTTATTGCACTAAAGAATATTTCATTGTGTGGACATTAATATATCTTTATTAAAGTCAATACATATAACAATACTAGTTTCCAAGTGACTACTAGCTGACGAGCATAATAGCTAACAGAAAACAAGTTATTAGGTATTGATATATAAAAGAAGACAAGACAAGGTAGGGGAGTATAGGAAGAATCTATAAACATAAAGTACTCATCTATCCAAGACCTCATACTAGACCGGAAAATAAGGGAGTGACAACGTGAACGAAGGAACAAACCCAACTCACGCGAAGGGCCATTACGAAGAAATAGAAGGGTTGGTAGGGCCGCACGGCTCGGCCCTTGTTACACCGCAGTAACTAAAATCCTAAAGTACTCTGCCCAGCCAGAAGACGGGGAAGAGGCATTTGCTGCAGGTGTTGGGCAAAAGTCAGCAACTATCATTATGACATCATGGATGAATTCTAGAATATACTATATAGCCTAGAAACCTGGTTAAACCATCATTATGACCTCATGAATTAATTCTAGAATATACTATACAGCCTAGAAAACTGGTTAAATTATCATTATGACATCATGGATTAATTCTAGAATATATTATATAGCCTAGAAAACTGGTTAAACTATCATTATGAGTCTGATTCAGTCAGGCCACATGTCCCTCTGATATCCTGTTTCCATGGACACATCTGTAATCCGGCTACCTGATGTCCCTCTGATATCCTGTTTCCATGGACACATCTGTAATCCGGCTACCTGATGTCCCTCTGATATCCTGTTTCCATGGACACATCTGTAATCCGGCTACCTGATTTCCCTCTGATATCCTGTTTCCATGGACACATCTGTAATCCGGCTACCTGATGTCCCTCTGATATCCTGTTTCCATGGACACATCTGTAATCCGGCTAACTGATGGCCCTCTGATATCCTGTTTCCATGGACACATCTGTAATCCGGCTACCTGATGTCCCTCTGATATCCTGTTTCCATGGACACATCTGAAATCCGGCTACCTGATGGCCCTCTGATATCCGGGAATGAACCCGGGTCTGTGTTAACGTCTCCAGCACTGCGATGCCGATTAAGATGAGCAGTGTAAGGTGCTACCATGACCACCTACATCTATATCCTGCCGATAGTCAGTTTAATATCCAATTATTACTGTGCGTGTAACTGTCCTCGTTGATTCCTGCAGCTGATATATCACTAGCCACTTTAAACAATGCTACCTTATATGTTTACATACCCTACATTATTCATCTCATATGTATACATATATACTGTACTCTATATCATCTACTGCATCCTTATGTAATACATGTATCACTAGCCACTTTAATAATGGGAATTGATGGGAAATTATGTAAATATATCACCAGCCACTTTAAACAATGCTACCTAATATAATGTTTACATACCCTACATTATTCATCTCATATGTATATACTGTACTCTATATCATCTACTGCATCCTTATGTAATACATGTATCACCAGCCACTTTAACTATGCCACTTTGTTTACATACTCATACTCACTCATTCATATATCCTTATGTACATATTCTTTATCCCTTACGCTGTGTATAAGACAGTAGTTTTGGAATTGTTAGTTAGATTACTTGTTGGTTATTACTGCATTGTCGGAACTAGAAGCACAAGCATTTCGCTACACTCGCATTAACATCTGCTAACCATGTGTATGTGACAAATAAAATTGGATTTGATTTGAACTATTCCCGGGAATTAAAATACTTAACGTCTGAGGAGCTGCATGGACTCTCACGCTGTCCTTCCCTCTCAGGCCCCACATGGGATTTAGAGCTTTTCGAATAACTGAAGGTTTCGGAATATGAATAGATATTCCCCTGTAGTGGAATCAGTAAACCCAAAGAAGAAGTCAGCAACCTATCGGAGGTGTTCGGTGAGAGAAAGGCGGGTTGAGGTTGCCAGGGTTACAGTAGGACAGAACGTGTTGTATGCCGATAGCAGTGAAGAGCGTGGTAAAGAGGAAGATGGGTACAGGGTGAGGGATCCCTGTGAATAGGCAGAGACCAAGGGAGAGTGATGGGAAGAATATGTGCTTCAGTAAAGGTGGGCTTTTTTTTTAGCATTCATAGCCATGGTTGTCAACTGTACTACAGAAATGGATCGGAAGTCACAGGGGGTTGTGGGGGGCTGCGGCAGAGAAGTACTTTGGATTGCGAGGATTTACTGCAGAACAGTTGCAGGGGTAGTGTTCCGTCCTCCCAGACCGTTGGCCTGGAGTACGATTAAATAGTGGAATGGGTTAATAGTTGTCAGGGAAACTTTCCTTTTACACTTGGTGTTACCGAATCAAGAATTGAATGTTGGTTGGCCGTGAATGGCCTCACACCAGTACAGCAGGTGGCGGTATACGCGCCTTAAACCCGGATGAGAGCCGCCAACCAAATCCTAAAGAAGAAGAACAACCACCTCGGTGTCTTGCTAGGCAACAAAGCTGAAACATTGGTGCTCTTCAGACGCTTTCGGTGATTATTAGCCACTGTGTTTTAAACGAATTTTTTATCGTCTAGTTAGTTACTACCCCTTTCGTTTAAATATTCCGTTGTTAGTCATCTAGCTAGCTGGTTAAGTTAGGACGAGTATTAGATTAGTTGCTAATGCTAACTAGCTAGCAAGTTAGCATCCCCGACCATGAGCTCACTAAGCTACTCCACCCATGAGGAGGTCTGCTGGACGGAGAAAGAAGCTCTCGTCAAAGAGGAGGAGGAAGAGAAAGATGTTACAATACAAAAACAAATAGAGGGTGAGACTGGTACTGTGAAAGAAGAAGAGAAAGACGTTTCAGTGAAAGAAGAGGAAGACTCGTTCAGAGTGAAAGAGGAGGAGGATGTTACAGTAAAAGAAGAGAAGGAAGAGAGAGAGGAGGATGCAGTTTTTGGAGTGAAAGAGGAGGAGGATGTGACAGTAAAAGAAGAGGAGGAAGAGAGAGAGGAGGATGCAGTTTTTGGAGTGAAAGAGGAGGAGGATGTGACAGTAAAAGAGGAGGATGTAACTGAAGAGATGGAGAATGCCGTTTTTGGAATGAAGAAGGATGAGGGGGAGGTGACTGTGAAGGAAGAGGAGGAAGACTATGCCCTTTTTGAAAAGAAGGAGGTGGAGGTGACTGCTACTGTGAAGGAAGAGGAAGAAGCTTTCAGTGTAAAAGAGGAGGAGGATGTTACTCCGAAGGAGGAGAAAGAGGAGAATCCCGTTTTTGGAATGAAGGAGGAGGGGGAGATTACTGTCTCATTGGAGGAGGAGGAGGAGGAGGAAGAAGAAGAGACAACAGGAGATCTGAATAACGACGGTAAGTACTGTCTTAAAAACTGGGGCAAAAACTCTGCAGTTGTTGAACTATATGTGTGGTTGGGAATTGTTAAAGCTACAGATTGTTGTCAACCAACAAAATGTTAATGGCTAAAATGCTTCCCATTTCTTATATTTTTCCCAACATTTTTAATCATCACTGAATATCTCTTCCTGGAGTGCTTTGCTCATTCTCTACCCTCGACATCCCATGAGAGCATGCAACCGAAAGGTTGCAAGTTCATATCCCCGAGCTGACAAGATACAAATCTGTCGTTCTGCCCCTGAACAGGCAGTTAACCCACTGTTCCTAGGCCGTCATTGAAAATAAGATTTGTTCTTAACTGACTTGCCTAGTTAAATAAAGGTACAATAAAAAGAGCCAAGTTATTATTGTGTATTTATTATAGTTATTATCAATGGTAGTATAATTAGGTCCCTGGTTGTTTAGTTATAAGGTAAGGCTGACTGATCTGGTTTAAAATGAAATATACATTTGACCTTTATTTAACTATTTTCAATGACGGCCTAAGAACAGTGGGTGAACTGGCCTAGGAACAGTGGGTGAACTGCCTTGTTCAGGGGCCGAACAACAAATTTTTACCTTGTTAGCTCGGGGATTCGATCTTGCAACCTTTCGGTTACATTTACATTTACATTTAAGTCATTTAGCAGACGCTCTTATCCAGAGCGACTTACAAATTGGTGAATTCACCTTCTGACATCCAGTGGAACAGCCACTTTACAATAGTGCATCTAAGTCATTAAGGGGGGGGGGGTGAGAAGGATTACTTATCCTATCCTAGGTATTCCTTGAAGAGGTGGGGTTTCAGGTGTCTCCGGAAGGTGGTGATTGACTCCGCTGTCCTGGCGTCGTGAGGGAGTTTGTTCCACCATTGGGGGCCAGAGCAGCGAACAGTTTTGACTGGGCTGAGCGGGAACTGTACTTCCTCAATGGTAGGGAGGCGAGCAGGCCAGAGGTGGATGAACGCAGTGCCCTTGCTTGGGTGTAGGGCCTGATCAGAGCCTGGAGGTACTGCGGTGCCGTTCCCCTCACAGCTCCGTAGGCAAGCACCATGGTCTTGTAGCGGATGCGAGCTTCAACTGGAAGCCAGTGGAGAGAGCGGAGGAGCGGGGTGACGTGAGAGAACTTGGGAAGGTTGAACACCAGACGGGCTGCGGCGTTCTGGATGAGTTGTAGGGGTTTAATGGCACAGGCAGGGAGCCCAGCCAACAGCGAGTTGCAGTAATCCAGACGGGAGATGACAAGTGCCTGGATTAGGACCTGCGCCGCTTCCTGTGTGAGGCAGGGTCGTACTCTGCGGATGTTGTAGAGCATGAACCTACAGGAACGGGCCACCGCCATGATGTTGGTTGAGAACGACAGGGTGTTGTCCAGGATCACGCCAAGGTTCTTAGCGCTCTGGGAGGAGGACACAATGGAGTTGTCAACCGTGATGGCGAGATCATGGAACGGGCAGTCCTTCCCCGGGAGGAAGAGCAGCTCCGTCTTGCCGAGGTTCAGCTTGAGGTGGTGATCCGTCATCCACACTGATATGTCTGCCAGACATGCAGAGATGCGATTCGCCACCTGGTCATCAGAAGGGGGAAAGGAGAAGATTAATTGTGTGTCGTCTGCATAGCAATGATAGGAGAGACCATGTGAGGTTATGACAGAGCCAAGTGACTTGGTGTATAGCGAGAATAGGAGAGGGCCTAGAACAGAGCCCTGGGGGACACCAGTGGTGAGAGCGCGTGGCGAGGAGACAGATTCTCGCCACGCCACCTGGTAGGAGCGACCTGTCAGGTAGGACGCAATCCAAGCGTGGGCCGCGCCGGAGATGCCCAACTCGGAGAGGGTGGAGAGGAGGATCTGATGGTTCACAGTATCGAAGGCAGCCGATAGGTCTAGAAGGATGAGAGCAGAGGAGAGAGAGTTAGCTTTAGCAGTGCGGAGCGCCTCCGTGATGCAGAGAAGAGCAGTCTCAGTTGAATGACTAGTCTTGAAACCTGACTGATTTGGATCAAGAAGGTCATTCTGAGAGAGATAGAGGGAGAGCTGGCCAAGGACGGCACGTTCAAGAGTTTTGGAGAGAAAAGAAAGAAGGGATACTGGTCTGTAGTTGTTGACATCGGAGGGATCGAGTGTAGGTTTCTTCAGAAGGGGTGCAACTCTCGCTCTCTTGAAGACGGAAGGGACGTAGCCAGCGGTCAGGGATGAGTTGATGAGCGAGGTGAGGTAAGGGAGAAGGTCCCCGGAAATGGTCTGGAGGAGAGAGGAGGGGATAGGGTCGAGCGGGCAGGTTGTTGGGCGGCCGGCCGTCACAAGAAGCGAGATTTCATCTGGAGAGAGAGGGGAGAAAGAGGTCAGAGCACAGGGTAGGGCAGTGTGAGCAGAACCAGCGGTGTCGTTTGACTTAGCAAACGAGGATCGGATGTCGTCGACCTTCTTTTCAAAATGGTTGACGAAGTCATCTGCAGAGAGGGAGGAGGGGGGAGGGGGAGGAGGATTCAGAAGGGAGGAGAAGGTGGCAAAGAGCTTCCTAGGGTTAGAGGCAGATGCTTGGAATTTAGAGTGGTAGAAAGTGGCTTTAGCAGCAGAGACAGAGGAGGAAAATGTAGAGAGGAGGGAGTGAAAGGATGCCAGGTCCGCAGGGAGGCGGGTTTTCCTCCATTTCCGCTCGGCTGCCCGGAGCTCTGTTCTGTGAGCTCGCAATGAGTCATCGAGCCACGGAGCGGGAGGGGAGGACCGAGCCGGCCTGGAGGATAGGGGACATAGAGAGTCAAAGGATGCAGAAAGGGAAGAGAGGAGGGTTGAGGAGGCAGAGTCAGGAGAAAGGTTGGAGAAGGTATGAGCAGAGGGAAGAGATGAAAGGATGGAAGAGGAAAGAGTAGCGGGGGAGAGAGAGCGAAGGTTGGGACGGCGCGATACCATCCGAGTAGGGGCAGTGTGGGAAGTGTTGGATGAGAGCGAGAGGGAAAAGGATACAAGGTAGTGGTCGGAGACTTGGAGGGGAGTTGCAGTGAGGTTAGTGGAAGAACAGCATCTAGTAAAGATGAGGTCGAGCGTATTGCCTGCCTTGTGAGTAGGGGGGGAAGGTGAGAGGGTGAGGTCAAAAGAGGAGAGGAGTGGAAAGAAGGAGGCAGAGAGGAATGAGTCAAAGGTAGACGTGGGGAGGTTAAAGTCGCCCAGGACTGTGAGAGGTGAGCCGTCCTCAGGAAAGGAGCTTATCAAGGCATCAAGCTCATTGATGAACTCTCCGAGGGAACCTGGAGGGCGATAAATGATAAGAATGTTAAGCTTGAAAGGGCTGGTAACTGTGACAGCATGGAATTCAAAGGAGGCGATAGATAGATGGGTAAGGGGAGAGAGAGAGAATGACCACTTGGGAGAGATGAGGATCCCGGTGCCACCACCCCGCTGACCAGAAGCTCTCGGGGTGTGCGAGAACACGTGGGTGGACGAAGAGAGAGCAGTAGGAGTAGCAGTGTTATCTGTGGTGATCCATGTTTCCGTCAGTGCCAGGAAGTCGAGGGACTGGAGGGAGGCATAGGCTGAGATGAACTCTGCCTTGTTGGCCGCAGATCGGCAGTTCCAGAGGCTACCGGAGACCAGGAACTCCACGTGGGTCGTGCGCGCTGGGACCACCAGATTAGGGTGGCCGCGGCCACGCGGTGTGGAGCGTTTGTATGGTCTGTGCAGAGAGGAGAGAACAGGGATAGATAGACACATAGTTAACAGGGTACAGAAGAGGCTACGCTAATGCAAAGGAGATTGGAATGACAAGTGGACTACACGTCTCGAATGTTCAGAAAGTTAAGCTTACGTAGCAAGAATCTTATTGACTAAAATGATTGAAATGAAACAGTACTGCTGGAGTAGGCTAGCTGGTAGTGGCTGCGATGTTGACACTACACTAATCAAGTCGTTCCGTCGAGTGTAATAGTTTCTACAGTGCTGCTATTCGGGGGCTAGCTGGCTAGCTAGCAAGGTTGATTGCGTTCCGTTACTTAAAAGAACGACAATAGCTGGCTGGCTAACCTAGAAAATCGCTCTAGGCTACACAATTGTCTTAGATACAAAGACGGCTATGTATCTAGCTAGCTACGATCAAACAAAACAAACCGTTGTACTGTAATAGTTACTACGGTGCTGCTATTCAAACAGTAGAAGAACGACAATAGCTGGCCAGCTAACCTAGAAAGCTAACCTAGAAAATCGCTCTAGACTACACAATTGTCTTAGATACAAAGACGGCTATGTAGCTGGCTAGCTACGATCAAACAAATCAAACCGTTGTACTGTAATGAAGTGAAATGAAAATGTGATACTACCTGTGGAACGACGCGGAATGTTGACCGGGTAGTTGGAGTTCAATTCGGTAGAGGTTGGCTAGCTGTTGGCTAGCTAGCTAGCAGCATTTCCTACGTTAAGGACGACAAATAGCTGGCTAGCTAACCTCGGTAAATTAAGATAATCACTCTAAGTCTACACACTCTAAACTGCACAATTATCTTGGATACGAAGACAACTATGTAGCTAGCTGACACTACGCTAATCGAGTCGTTCAGTTGAGTGTAATAGTTACTACAGTGCTAGTGGACAGTGGATGTTAGCTAGCTGCTTAGCTGCTTAGCTAGCTGCTTAGCTAGCTGCTGGGCAGATACGTTAGGACGACGAAATACGATAATTATGCAATTGTCGTTGATACAAGGACGGCTATGTAGCTGGCTAAGAAGAAATTGCTAAGATTAGACAAATCAAACCGTTGTACTATAACGAAATGTAATGAAAAGTTATAAAAAGTTATACTACCTGCGGACCGAAGTGTAGATGCGGCCGCTCGCTCCAACCGGTTACTAGTCCAAAGCTCTAACCACTAGGCTACCTGCCGCCCCATTAAGGTTTGAGATCTCTGTGATTACCATATCATACATTTACAACCAACACTGATTTCAAATGATGAAAAGGACAGAATCAAGACAAGGAAAGATTCTTCTTTTGAAAAAAGCGAGCCACATGAATGTAAGCAATAAGGCATGAGAACCCGTCCTTGACTTGGACTGAAATAGCTTCCGGTACTGTTTATATTTAAGGTGCAGGAACAATACAGTACTTTCAAACTTATTTTTTTTATAAGTGTTGCAGAAACTCAAGCGATAGAACATTTTTAGGTGCCGGTACTCAGATGATGGTGGTGGTGTATCGTATATATACTGGGTGGTGGTGGTGTATCTATATACTGGGTGGTGGTGGTGTATCATCTATATACTGGGTGGTGGTGGTGGTGTATCTATATACTGGGTGGTGGTGGTGTGTATCATCTATATACTGGGTGGTGGTGGTGGTGTATCTATATACTGGGTGGTGGTGGTGGTGTATCATCTATATACTGGGTGGTGGTGGTGTGTATCATCTATATACTGGGTGGTGGTGGTGTGTATCATCTATATACTGGGTGGTGGTGGTGTGTATCATCTATATACTGGGTGGTGGTGGTGTGTATCATCTATATACTGGGTGGTGGTGGTGTGTATCATCTATATACTGGGTGGTGGTGGTGTGTATCATCTATATACTGGGTGGTGGTGGTGTGTATCATCTATATACTGGGTGGTGGTGGTGTGTATCATCTATATACTGGGTGGTGGTGTGTATCATCTATATACTGGGTGGTGGTGTGTATCATCTATATACTGGGTGGTGGTGTGTATCATCTATATACTGGGTGGTGGTGTGTATCATCTATATACTGGGTGGTGGTGTGTATCATCTATATACTGGGTGGTGGTGTGTATCATCTATATACTGGGTGGTGGTGTGTATCATCTATATACTGGGTGGTGGTGTGTATCATCTATATACTGGGTGGTGGTGTGTATCATCTATATACTGGGTGGTGGTGTGTATCATCTATATACTGGGTGGTGGTGTGTATCATCTATATACTGGGTGGTGGTGTGTATCATCTATATACTGGGTGGTGGTGTGTATCATCTATATACTGGGTGGTGGTGTGTATCATCTATATACTGGGTGGTGGTGTGTATCATCTATATACTGGGTGGTGGTGTGTATCATCTATATACTGGGTGGTGGTGTGTATCATCTATATACTGGGTGGTGGTGTGTATCATCTATATACTGGGTGGTGGTGTGTATCATCTATATACTGGGTGGTTTTGTGTATCATCTATATACTGGGTGGTGGTGTGTATCATCTATATACTGGGTGGTGGTGTGTATCATCTATATACTGGGTGGTGGTGTGTATCATCTATATACTGGGTGGTGGTGTGTATCATCTATATACTGGGTGGTGGTGTGTATAATCTATATACTGGGTGGTGGTGGTGTGTATCATCTATATACTGGGTGGTGGTGGTGTGTATCATCTATATACTGGGTGGTGGTGGTGGATCATCTATATACTGGGTGGTGGTGGTGGTGGTGTATCATCTATATACTGGGTGGTGGTGTATCATCTATATACTGGGTGGTGGTGGTGGTGTATCATCTATATACTGGGTGGTGGTGGTGGTGTATCATCTATATACTGGGTGGTGGTGGTGTGTATCATCTATATACTGGGTGGTGGTGGTGTGTATCATCTATATACTGGGTGGTGGTGGTGGATCATCTATATACTGGGTGGTGGTGGTGGTGGTGTATCATCTATATACTGGGTGGTGGTGTATCATCTATATACTGGGTGGTGGTGTATCATCTATATACTGGGTGGTGGTGTATCATCTATATACTGGGTGGTGGTGGTGGTGTATCATCTATATACTGGGTGGTGGTGGTGGTGTATCATCTATATACTGGGTGGTGGTGGTGGTGTATCATCTATATACTGGGTGGTGGTGTATCATCTATATACTGGGTGGTGGTGGTGGTGTATCATCTATATACTGGGTGGTGGTGGTGGTGTATCATCTATATACTGGGTGGTGGTGGTGGTGTATCATCTATATACTGGGTGGTGGTGGTGGTGTATCATCTATATACTGGGTGGTGGTGGTGGTGTATCATCTATATACTGGGTGGTGGTGGTGGTGTATCATCTATATACTGGGTGGTGGTGGTGGTGTATCATCTATATACTGGGTGGTGGTGGTGGTGTATCATCTATATACTGGGTGGTGGTGGTGGTGTATCATCTATATACTGGGTGGTGGTGGTGGTGTATCATCTATATACTGGGTGGTGGTGGTGGTGTATCATCTATATACTGGGTGGTGGTGGTGGTGTATCATCTATATACTGGGTGGTGGTGGTGGTGTATCATCTATATACTGGGTGGTGGTGGTGGTGTATCATCTATATACTGGGTGGTGGTGGTGGTGTATCATCTATATACTGGGTGGTGGTGGTGGTGTATCATCTATATACTGGGTGGTGGTGGTGGTGTATCATCTATATACTGGGTGGTGGTGGTGGTGTATCATCTATATACTGGGTGGTGGTGGTGGTGTATCATCTATATACTGGGTGGTGGTGGTGGTGTATCATCTATATACTGGGTGGTGGTGGTGGTGTATCATCTATATACTGGGTGGTGGTGGTGTATCATCTATATACTGGGTGGTGGTGTGTATCATCTATATACTGGGTGGTGGTGTGTATCATCTATATACTGGGTGGTGGTGTGTATCATCTATATACTGGGTGGTGGTGTGTATCATCTATATACTGGGTGGTGGTGTGTATCATCTATATACTGGGTGGTGGTGTGTATCATCTATGTACTGGGTGGTGGTGTGTATCATCTATGTACTGGGTGGTGGTGTGTATCATCTATGTACTGGGTGGTGGTGTGTATCATCTATATACTGGGTGGTGGTGGTGTATCATCTATATACTGGGTGGTGGTGGTGTATCATCTATATACTGGGTGGTGGTGTGTATCATCTATATACTGGGTGGTGGTGTGTATCATCTATATACTGGGTGGTGGTGTGTATCATCTATATACTGGGTGGTGGTGTGTATCATCTATATACTGGGTGGTGGTGGTGGTGGTGGTGTATCATCTATATACTGGGTGGTGGTGTATCATCTATATACTGGGTGGTGGTGTATCATCTATATACTGGGTGGTGGTGGTGGTGTATCATCTATATACTGGGTGGTGGTGTATCATCTATATACTGGGTGGTGGTGTGTATCATCTATATACTGGGTGGTGGTGGTGGTGTATCATCTATATACTGGGTGGTGGTGTATCATCTATATACTGGGTGGTGGTGTGTATCATCTATATACTGGGTGGTGGTGTGTATCATCAATATACTGGGTGGTGGTGTGTATCATCTATATACTGGGTGGTGGTGGTGGTGTGTATCATCTATATACTGGGTGGTGGTGGTGGTGTGTATCATCTATATACTGGGTGGTGGTGGTGTATCATCTATATACTGGGTGGTGGTGTGTATCATCTATATACTGGGTGGTGGTGTGTATCATCTATATACTGGGTGGTGGTGGTGTGTATCATCTATATACTGGGTGGTGGTGGTGTGTATCATCTATATACTGGGTGGTGGTGGTGTGTATCATCTATATACTGGATGGTGGTGGTGTGTATCATCTATATACTGGGTGGTGGTGTGTATCATCTATATACTGGGTGGTGGTGTATCATCTATATACTGGGTGGTGGTGGTGGTGTATCATCTATATACTGGGTGGTGGTGTATCATCTATATACTGGGTGGTGGTGGTGGTGTATCATCTATATACTGGGTGGTGGTGGTGGTGTATCATCTATATACTGGGTGGTGGTGTATCATCTATATACTGGGTGGTGGTGGTGGTGTATCATCTATATACTGGGTGGTGGTGGTGTATCATCTATATACTGGGTGGTGGTGTATCATCTATATACTGGGTGGTGGTGTATCATCTATATACTGGGTGGTGGTGTATCATCTATATACTGGGTGGTGGTGTGTATCATCTATATACTGGGTGGTGGTGTGTATCATCTATATACTGGGTGGTGGTGTATCATCTATATACTGGGTGGTGGTGGTGTATCATCTATATACTGGGTGGTGGTGGTGTATCATCTATATACTGGGTGGTGGTGGGTATCATCTATATACTGGGTGGTGGTGGTGTGTATCATCTATATACTGGGTGGTGGTGGTGTATCATCTATATACTGGGTGGTGGTGGTGTATCATCTATATACTGGGTGGTGGTGGTGTGTATCATCTATATACTGGGTGGTGGTGTGTATCATCTGTATACTGGGTGGTGGTGTGTATCATCTATATACTGGGTGGTGGTGTGTATCATCTATATACTGCTGGGTGGTGGTGTATCATCTATATACTGGGTGGTGGTGGTGTATCATCTATATACTGGGTGGTGGTGTGTATCATCTATATACTGGGTGGTGGTGTGTATCATCTATATACTGGGTGGTGGTGGTGTATCATCTATATACTGGGTGGTGGTGTGTATCATCTATATACTGGGTGGTGGTTGTGTATCATCTATATACTGGGTGGTGGTGTGTATCATCTATATACTGGGTGGTGGTGGTGGTGTATCATCTATATACTGGGTGGTGGTGGTGTATCATCTATATACTGGGTGGTGGTGTGTATCATCTATATACTGGGTGGTGGTGGTGTGTATCATCTATATACTGGGTGGTGGTGGTGGTGTATCATCTATATACTGGGTGGTGGAGGGGTGGTGGTGGTGGTGTGTATCATCTATATACTGGGTGGTGGTGGTGGTGGATCATCTATATACTGGGTGGTGGTGGTGGTGGATCATCTATATACTGGGTGGTGGTGGTGGTGTGTATCATATATATACTGGGTGGTGGTGGTGTATCATCTATATACTGGGTGGTGGTGGTGTATCATCTATATACTGGGTGGTGGTGGTGGTGTAGCATCTATATACTGGGTGGTGGTGGTGGTGTGTATCATATATATACTGGGTGGTGGTGTGTATCATCTATATACTGGGTGGTGGTGGTGGTGTATCATCTATTTACTGGGTGGTGGTGGTGTATCATCTATATACTGGGTGGTGGTGTGTATCATCTATATACTGGGTGGTGGTGGTGTGTATCATCTATATACTGGGTGGTGGTGTGTATCATCTATATACTGGGTGGTGGTGGTGGTGTGTATCATCTATATACTGGGTGGTGGTGTGGATCATCTATATACTGGGTGGTGGTGTGGATCATCTATATACTGGGTGGTGGTGGTGGTGTATCATCTATATACTGGGTGGTGGTGGTGTATCATCTATATACTGGGTGGTGGTGGTGTATCATCTATATACTGGGTGGTGGTGGTGTATCATCTATATACTGGGTGGTGGTGGTGGTGGTGTGTATCATCTATATACTGGGTGGTGGTGTGTATCATCTATATACTGGGTGGTGGTGTGTATCATCTATATACTGGGTGGTGGTGTGTATCATCTATATACTGGGTGGTGGTGGTGTATCATCTATATACTGGGTGGTGGTGGTGGTGTATCATCTATTTACTGGGTGGTGGTGGTGTATCATCTATATACTGGGTGGTGGTGTGTATCATCTATATACTGGGTGGTGGTGGTGGTGGTGTGTATCATCTATATACTGGGTGGTGGTGTGGATCATCTATATACTGGGTGGTGGTGGTGTATCATCTATATACTGGGTGGTGGTGGTGTATCATCTATATACTGGGTGGTGGTGGTGTATCATCTATATACTGGGTGGTGGTGGTGGTGGTGTGTATCATCTATATACTGGGTGGTGGTGTGTATCATCTATATACTGGGTGGTGGTGTGTATCATCTATATACTGGGTGGTGGTGTGTATCATCTATATACTGGGTGGTGGTGTGTATCATCTATATACTGGGTGGTGGTGGTGTATCATCTATATACTGGGTGGTGGTGGTGTGTATCATCTATATACTGGGTGGTGGTGGTGTGTATCATCTATATACTGGGTGGTGGTGTGTATCATATATATACTGGGTGGTGGTGGTGTGTATCATATAAATACTGAGTGGTGGTGGTGTGTATCATATATATACTGGGTGGTGGTGGTGTGTATCATCTATATACTGGGTGGTGGTGTGTATCATCTATATACTGGGTGGTGGTGGTGTGTATCATCTATATACTGGGTGGTGGTGGTGGTGTATCATATATACATATACTGGGTGGTGGTGTATCATCTATATACTGGGTGGTGGTGTGTATCATCTATATACTGGGTGGTGGTGTGTATCATCTATATACTGGGTGGTGGTGTATCATCTATATACTGGGTGGTGGTGGTGGTGTGTATCATCTATATACTGGGTGGGGGTGGTGTGTATCATCTATATACTGGGTGGTGGTGTGTATCATCTATATACTGGGTGGTGGTGTATCATCTATATACTGCTGGGTGGTGGTGTATCATCTATATACTGGGTGGTGGTGGTGTATCATCTATATACTGGGTGGTGTTGTGTATCATCTATATACTGGGTGGTGGTGTGTATCATCTATATACTGGGTGGTGGTGGTGTATCATCTATATACTGGGTGGTGGTGTGTATCATCTATATACTGGGTGGTGGTTGTGTATCATCTATATACTGGGTGGTGGTGTGTATCATCTATATACTGGGTGGTGGTGGTGGTGTATCATCTATATACTGGGTGGTGGTGGTGTATCATCTATATACTGGGTGGTGGTGTGTATCATCTATATACTGGGTGGTGGTGGTGTGTATCATCTATATACTGGGTGGTGGTGGTGGTGTATCATCTATATACTGGGTGGTGGTGGGGGTGGTGGTGGTGGTGTGTATCATCTATATACTGGGTGGTGGTGGTGGTGGATCATCTATATACTGGGTGGTGGTGGTGGTGGATCATCTATATACTGGGTGGTGGTGGTGGTGTGTATCATATATATACTGGGTGGTGGTGGTGTATCATCTATATACTGGGTGGTGGTGGTGTATCATCTATATACTGGGTGGTGGTGGTGGTGTAGCATCTATATACTGGGTGGTGGTGGTGGTGTGTATCATATATATACTGGGTGGTGGTGTGTATCATCTATATACTGGGTGGTGGTGGTGGTGTATCATCTATTTACTGGGTGGTGGTGGTGTATCATCTATATACTGGGTGGTGGTGTGTATCATCTATATACTGGGTGGTGGTGGTGTGTATCATCTATATACTGGGTGGTGGTGTGTATCATCTATATACTGGGTGGTGGTGGTGGTGGTGTGTATCATCTATATACTGGGTGGTGGTGTGGATCATCTATATACTGGGTGGTGGTGGTGGTGTATCATCTATATACTGGGTGGTGGTGGTGGTGTATCATCTATATACTGGGTGGTGGTGGTGTATCATCTATATACTGGGTGGTGGTGGTGTATCATCTATATACTGGGTGGTGGTGGTGGTGGTGTGTATCATCTATATACTGGGTGGTGGTGTGTATCATCTATATACTGGGTGGTGGTGTGTATCATCTATATACTGGGTGGTGGTGTGTATCATCTATATACTGGGTGGTGGTGTGTATCATCTATATACTGGGTGGTGGTGGTGTATCATCTATATACTGGGTGGTGGTGGTGGTGTATCATCTATTTACTGGGTGGTGGTGGTGTATCATCTATATACTGGGTGGTGGTGTGTATCATCTATATACTGGGTGGTGGTGGTGGTGGTGTGTATCATCTATATACTGGGTGGTGGTGTGGATCATCTATATACTGGGTGGTGGTGGTGTATCATCTATATACTGGGTGGTGGTGGTGTATCATCTATATACTGGGTGGTGGTGGTGTATCATCTATATACTGGGTGGTGGTGGTGGTGGTGTGTATCATCTATATACTGGGTGGTGGTGTGTATCATCTATATACTGGGTGGTGGTGTGTATCATCTATATACTGGGTGGTGGTGTGTATCATCTATATACTGGGTGGTGGTGTGTATCATCTATATACTGGGTGGTGGTGGTGTATCATCTATATACTGGGTGGTGGTGGTGTGTATCATCTATATACTGGGTGGTGGTGTGTATCATCTATATACTGGGTGGTGGTGGTGTGTATCATCTATATACTGGGTGGTGGTGGTGTGTATCATCTATATACTGGGTGGTGGTGTGTATCATATATATACTGGGTGGTGGTGGTGTGTATCATATAAATACTGGGTGGTGGTGGTGTGTATCATATATATACTGGGTGGTGGTGGTGTGTATCATCTATATACTGGGTGGTGGTGTGTATCATCTATATACTGGGTGGTGGTGGTGTGTATCATCTATATACTGGGTGGTGGTGGTGGTGTATCATATATACATATACTGGGTGGTGGTGTATCATCTATATACTGGGTGGTGGTGTGTATCATCTATATACTGGGTGGTGGTGTGTATCATCTATATACTGGGTGGTGGTGTGTATCATCTATATACTGGGTGGTGGTGTATCATCTATATACTGGGTGGTGGTGGTGGTGTGTATCATCTATATACTGGGTGGGGGTGGTGTATCATCTATATACTGGGTGGTGGTGTATCATCTATATACTGGGTGGTGGTGTATCATCTATATACTGGGTGGTGGTGGTGTGTATCATCTATATACTAGGTGGTGGTGTGTATCATCTATATACTGGGTGGTGGTGGTGGTGTGTATCATCTATATACTGGGTGGTGGTGGGGTGTATCATCTATATACTGGGTGGTGGTGTGTATCATCTATATACTGGGTGGTGGTGGTGGTGTTGGTGGTGTGTATCATCTGTATACTGGGTGGTGGTGGTGTATCATCTATATACTGGGTGGTGGTGGTGGTGTATCATCTATATACTGGGTGGTGGTGGTGTATCATCTATATACTGGGTGGTGGTGGTGGTGTATCATCTATATACTGGGTGGTGGTGGTGTATCATCTATATACTGGGTGGTGGTGGTGGTGTGTATCATCTATATACTGGGTGGTGGTGGTGTGTATCATCTATATACTGGGTGGTGGTGGTGTATCATCTATATACTGGGTGGTGGTGGTGGTGTGTATCATCTATATACTGGTTGGTGGTGGTGTGTATCATCTATATACTGGGTGGTGGTGGTGTGTATCATCTATATACTGGGTGGTGGTGGTGTATCATCTATATACTGGGTGGTGGTGGGGTGTATCATCTATATACTGGGTGGTGGTGGTGTATCTATATACTGGGTGGTGGTGGTGGTGTGTATCATCTATATACTGGGTGGTGGTGGTGTGTATCATCTATATACTGGGTGGTGGTGGTGTATCATCTATATACTGGGTGGTGGTGGTGTATCATCTATATACTGGGTGGTGGTGGTGGTGGTGGTGTATCATCTATATACTGGGTGGTGGTGGGGTGTATCATCTATATACTGGGTGGTGGTGTGTATCATCTATATACTGGGTGGTGGTGGTGTATCATCTATATACTGGGTGGTGGTGGTGTATCATCTATATACTGGGTGGTGGTGGTGTATCATCTATATACTGGGTGGTGGTGGTGTATCATCTATATACTGGGTGGTGGTGGTGTATCATCTATATACTGGGTGGTGGTGGTGGTGGTGTGTATCATCTATATACTGGGTGGTGGTGTGTATCATCTATATACTGGGTGGTGGTGTGTATCATCTATATACTGGGTGGTGGTGTGTATCATCTATATACTGGGTGGTGGTGTGTATCATCTATATACTGGGTGGTGGTGGTGTATCATCTATATACTGGGTGGTGGTGGTGTGTATCATCTATATACTGGGTGGTGGTGTGTATCATCTATATACTGGGTGGTGGTGGTGTATCATCTATATACTGGGTGGTGGTGGTGTGTATCATCTATATACTGGGTGGTGGTGGTGTGTATCATCTATATACTGGGTGGTGGTGTGTATCATATATATACTGGGTGGTGGTGGTGTGTATCATATAAATACTGGGTGGTGGTGGTGTGTATCATATATATACTGGGTGGTGGTGGTGTGTATCATCTATATACTGGGTGGTGGTGTGTATCATCTATATACTGGGTGGTGGTGGTGTGTATCATCTATATACTGGGTGGTGGTGGTGGTGTATCATATATACATATACTGGGTGGTGGTGTATCATCTATATACTGGGTGGTGGTGTGTATCATCTATATACTGGGTGGTGGTGTGTATCATCTATATACTGGGTGGTGGTGTGTATCATCTATATACTGGGTGGTGGTGGTGGTGTATCATCTATATACTGGGTGGTGGTGGTGGTGTGTATCATCTATATACTGGGTGGGGGTGGTGTATCATCTATATACTGGGTGGTGGTGTATCATCTATATACTGGGTGGTGGTGTATCATCTATATACTGGGTGGTGGTGGTGTGTATCATCTATATACTAGGTGGTGGTGTGTATCATCTATATACTGGGTGGTGGTGGTGGTGTGTATCATCTATATACTGGGTGGTGGTGGGGTGTATCATCTATATACTGGGTGGTGGTGTGTATCATCTATATACTGGGTGGTGTTGGTGGTGTTGGTGGTGTGTATCATCTGTATACTGGGTGGTGGTGGTGTATCATCTATATACTGGGTGGTGGTGGTGGTGTATCATCTATATACTGGGTGGTGGTGGTGTATCATCTATATACTGGGTGGTGGTGGTGGTGTATCATCTATATACTGGGTGGTGGTGGTGTATCATCTATATACTGGGTGGTGGTGGTGGTGTGTATCATCTATATACTGGGTGGTGGTGGTGTGTATCATCTATATACTGGGTGGTGGTGGTGTATCATCTATATACTGGGTGGTGGTGGTGGTGTGTATCATCTATATACTGGTTGGTGGTGGTGTGTATCATCTATATACTGGGTGGTGGTGGTGTGTATCATCTATATACTGGGTGGTGGTGGTGTATCATCTATATACTGGGTGGTGGTGGGGTGTATCATCTATATACTGGGTGGTGGTGGTGTATCTATATACTGGGTGGTGGTGGTGGTGTGTATCATCTATATACTGGGTGGTGGTGGTGTGTATCATCTATATACTGGGTGGTGGTGGTGTATCATCTATATACTGGGTGGTGGTGGTGTATCATCTATATACTGGGTGGTGGTGGTGGTGGTGGTGTATCATCTATATACTGGGTGGTGGTGGGGTGTATCATCTATATACTGGGTGGTGGTGTGTATCATCTATATACTGGGTGGTGGTGGTGTATCATCTATATACTGGGTGGTGGTGGTGTATCATCTATATACTGGGTGGTGGTGGTGTATCATCTATATACTGGGTGGTGGTGTGTATCATCTATATACTGGGTGGTGGTGTGTATCATCTATATACTGGGTGGTGGTGGTGGTGTGTATCATCTATATACTGGGTGGTGGTGTGTATCATCTATATACTGGGTGGTGGTGGTAGTGTTTATCATCTATATACTGGGTGGTGGTGGTAGTGTGTATCATCTATATACTGGGTGGTGGTGGTGGTGTGTATCATCTATATACTGGGTGGTGGTGTGTATCATCTATATACTGGGTGGTGGTGGTGGTGTATCATCTATATACTGGGTGGTGGTGTGTATCATCTATATACTGGGTGGTGGTGGTGGTGGTGTATCATCTATATACTGGGTGGTGGTGGTGGTGGTGGTGGTGTGTATCATCTATATACTGGGTGGTGGTGTGTATCATCTATATACTGGGTGGTGGTGTGTATCATCTATATACTGGGTGGTGGTGGTGGTGTGTATCATCTATATACTGGGTGGTGGTGGTGGTGTATCATCTATATACTGGGTGGTGGTGTGTATCATCTATATACTGGGTGGTGGTGGTGGTGGTGTGTATCATCTATATACTGGGTGGTGGTGTGTATCATCTATATACTGGGTGGTGGTGTGTATCATCTATATACTGGGGGGTGGTGGTGGTGTATCATCTATATTCTGGGTGGTGGTGGTGGTGTATCATCTATATACTGGGTGGTGGTGTGTATCATCTATATACTGGGTGGTGGTGGTGGTGGTGTATCATCTATATACTGGGTGGTGGTGGTGGTGGTGGTGTGTATCATCTATATACTGGGTGGTGGGGTGTATCATCTATATACTGGGTGGTGGTGTGTATCATCTATATACTGGGTGGTGGTGTGTATCATCTATATACTGGGTGGTGGTGGTGGTGGTGTGTATCATCTATATACTGGGTGGTGGTGGTGGTGTATCATCTATATACTGGGTGGTGGTGTGTATCATCTATATACTGGGTGGTGGTGTGTATCATCTATATACTGGGTGGTGGTGGGTATCATCTATATACTGGGTGGTGGTGGTGGTGGTGTATCATCTATATACTGGGTGGTGGTGTGTATCATCTATATACTGGGTGGTGGTGGTGGTGGTGTATCATCTATATACTGGGTGGTGGTGTGTATCATCTATATACTGGGTGGTGGTGTGTATCATCTATATACTGGGTGGTGATGTGTATCATCTATATACTGGGTGGTGGTGTGTATCATCTATATACTGTGGTGGTGTGTGTATCATCTATATACTGGGTGGTGGTGTGTATCATCTATATACTGGGTGGTGGTGTGTATCATCTATATACTGGGTGGTGGTGTGTATCATCTATATACTGGGTGGTGGTGGTGGGTGGTGTGTATCATCTATATACTGGGTGGTGGTGGTGGTGGTGTGTATCATCTATATACTGGGTGGTGGTGGTGGTGTATCATCTATATACTGGGTGGTGGTGTGTATCATCTATATACTGGGTGGTGGTGTGTATCATCTATATACTGGGTGGTGGTGGGTATCATCTATATACTGGGTGGTGGTGGTGGTGGTGTATCATCTATATACTGGGTGGTGGTGTGTATCATCTATATACTGGGTGGTGGTGGTGGTGGTGTATCATCTATATACTGGGTGGTGGTGTGTATCATCTATATACTGGGTGATGGTAGTGTATCATCTATATACTGGGTGGTGGTGGTGTGTATCATCTATATACTGGGTGGTGGTGGTGTATCATATATATACTGGGTGGTGTATCATCTATATACTGGGTGGTGGTGGTGGTGGTGTGTATCATCTATATACTGGGTGGTGGTGGTGGTGTGTATCATCTATATACTGGGTGGTGGTGGTGGTGTGTATCATCTATATACTGGGTGGTGGTGGTGTATCATATATATATATACTGGGTGGTGGATCATCTATATACTGGGTGGTGGTGTGTATCATCTATATACTAGGTGGTGTGTACCATCTATATACTGGGTGGTGGTGGTGGTGGTGTGTATCATCTATATCCTGGGTGGTGGTGGTGGTGGTGTATCATCTATATACTGGGTGGTGGTGGTGGTGTGTATCATCTATATCCTGGGTGGTGGTGGTGGTGTGTAGCATCTATATACTTGGTGGTGGTGTGTATCATCTATATACTGGGTGGTGGTGGTGTGTATCATCTATATACTGGGTGGTGGTGGTGGTGTGTATCATCTATATACTGGGTGGTGGTGGTGGTGTGTATCATCTATATACTGGGTGGTGGTGGGGTGTATCATCTATATACTGGGTGGTGGTGTGTATCATCTATATACTGGGTGGTGGTGGTGTTGGTGGTGTGTATCATCTGTATACTGGGTGGTGGTGGTGTATCATCTATATACTGGGTGGTGGTGGTGGTGTATCATCTATATACTGGGTGGTGGTGGTGTATCATCTATATACTGGGTGGTGGTGGTGGTGTATCATCTATATACTGGGTGGTGGTGGTGTATCATCTATATACTGGGTGGTGGTGGTGGTGTGTATCATCTATATACTGGGTGGTGGTGGTGTGTATCATCTATATACTGGGTGGTGGTGGTGTATCATCTATATACTGGGTGGTGGTGGTGGTGTGTATCATCTATATACTGGTTGGTGGTGGTGTGTATCATCTATATACTGGGTGGTGGTGGTGTGTATCATCTATATACTGGGTGGTGGTGGTGTATCATCTATATACTGGGTGGTGGTGGGGTGTATCATCTATATACTGGGTGGTGGTGGTGTATCATCTATATACTGGGTGGTGGTGGTGTATCATCTATATACTGGGTGGTGGTGGTGGTGTGTATCATCTATATACTGGGTGGTGGTGGTGTGTATCATCTATATACTGGGTGGTGGTGGTGTATCATCTATATACTGGGTGGTGGTGGTGGTGGTGGTGTATCATCTATATACTGGGTGGTGGTGGTGGTGGTGGTGTATCATCTATATACTGGGTGGTGGTGGGGTGTATCATCTATATACTGGGTGGTGGTGGTGTATCATCTATATACTGGGTGGTGGTGGTGTATCATCTATATACTGGGTGGTGGTGGTGTATCATCTATATACTGGGTGGTGGTGTGTATCATCTATATACTGGGTGGTGGTGGTGGTGGTGTGTATCATCTATATACTGGGTGGTGGTGTGTATCATCTATATACTGGGTGGTGGTGTGTATCATCTATATACTGGGTGGTGGTGGTGGTGTGTATCATCTATATACTGGGTGGTGGTGTGTATCATCTATATACTGGGTGGTGGTGGTAGTGTTTATCATCTATATACTGGGTGGTGGTGGTAGTGTGTATCATCTATATACTGGGTGGTGGTGGTGGTGTGTATCATCTATATACTGGGTGGTGGTGTGTATCATCTATATACTGGGTGGTGGTGGTGGTGTATCATCTATATACTGGGTGGTGGTGTGTATCATCTATATACTGGGTGGTGGTGGTGGTGGTGTATCATCTATATACTGGGTGGTGGTGGTGGTGGTGGTGTGTATCATCTATATACTGGGTGGTGGTGTGTATCATCTATATACTGGGTGGTGGTGTGTATCATCTATATACTGGGTGGTGGTGGTGGTGTGTATCATCTATATACTGGGTGGTGGTGTATCATCTATATACTGGGTGGTGGTGTGTATCATCTATATACTGGGTGGTGGTGGTGGTGGTGTGTATCATCTATATACTGGGTGGTGGTGTGTATCATCTATATACTGGGTGGTGGTGTGTATCATCTATATACTGGGGGGTGGTGGTGGTGTATCATCTATATTCTGGGTGGTGGTGGTGGTGTATCATCTATATACTGGGTGGTGGTGTGTATCATCTATATACTGGGTGGTGGTGGTGGTGGTGTATCATCTATATACTGGGTGGTGGTGGTGGTGTGTATCATCTATATACTGGGTGGTGGGGTGTATCATCTATATACTGGGTGGTGGTGTGTATCATCTATATACTGGGTGGTGGTGTGTATCATCTATATACTGGGTGGTGGTGGTGGTGGTGTGTATCATCTATATACTGGGTGGTGGTGGTGGTGTATCATCTATATACTGGGTGGTGGTGTGTATCATCTATATACTGGGTGGTGGTGTGTATCATCTATATACTGGGTGGTGGTGGGTATCATCTATATACTGGGTGGTGGTGGTGGTGGTGTATCATCTATATACTGGGTGGTGGTGTGTATCATCTATATACTGGGTGGTGGTGGTGGTGGTGGTGTATCATCTATATACTGGGTGGTGGTGTGTATCATCTATATACTGGGTGGTGGTGTGTATCATCTATATACTGGGTGGTGGTGTGTATCATCTATATACTGGGTGGTGGTGTGTATCATCTATATACTGGGTGGTGGTGTGTATCATCTACATACTGGGTGGTGGTGTGTATCATCTATATACTGGGTGGTGGTGTGTATCATCTATATACTGGGTGGTGGTGTGTATCATCTATATACTGTGTGGTGGTGTGTATCATCTATATACTGGGTGGTGGTGTGTATCATCTATATACTGGGTGGTGGTGGTGGTGGTGTGTATCATCTATATACTGGGTGGTGGTGGTGGTGTATCATCTATATACTGGGTGGTGGTGTGTATCATCTATATACTGGGTGGTGGTGTGTATCATCTATATACTGGGTGGTGGTGGGTATCATCTATATACTGGGTGGTGGTGGTGGTGGTGTATCATCTATATACTGGGTGGTGGTGTGTATCATCTATATACTGGGTGGTGGTGGTGGTGGTGTATCATCTATATACTGGGTGGTGGTGTGTATCATCTATATACTGGGTGATGGTAGTGTATCATCTATATACTGGGTGGTGGTGGTGTGTATCATCTATATACTGGGTGGTGGTGGTGTATCATATATATACTGGGTGGTGTATCATCTATATACTGGGTGGTGGTGGTGGTGTGTATCATCTATATACTGGGTGGTGGTGGTGGTGTGTATCATCTATATACTGGGTGGTGGTGGTGTGTATCATCTATATACTGGGTGGTGGTGGTGTATCATATATATATATACTGGGTGGTGGATCATCTATATACTGGGTGGTGGTGTGTATCATCTATATACTAGGTGGTGTGTACCATCTATATACTGGGTGGTGGTGGTGGTGGTGTGTATCATCTATATCCTGGGTGGTGGTGGTGGTGGTGTATCATCTATATACTGGGTGGTGGTGGTGGTGTGTATCATCTATATCCTGGGTGGTGGTGGTGGTGTGTAGCATCTATATACTTGGTGGTGGTGTGTATCATCTATATACTGGGTGGTGGTGGTGTGTATCATCTATATACTGGGTGGTGGTGGTGGTGGTGGTGTATCATCTATATACTGGGTGGTGGTGGTGGTGTGTATCATCTATATCCTGGGTGGTGGTGGTGGTGTGTAGCATCTATATACTGGGTGGTGGTGGTGTGTATCATCTATATACTTGGTGGTGGTGTGTATCATCTATATACTGTGTGGTGGTGGTGTGTATCATCTATATACTGGGTGGTGGTGGGGTGGTGTATCATCTATATACTGGGGGGTGGTGGTGGTGTATCATCTATATACTGGGTGGTGGTGTGTATCATCTATATACTGGGTGGTGGTGGTGGTGTGTATCATCTATATACTGGGTGGTGGTGGGGTGGTGTATCATCTATATACTGGGTGGTGGTGGTGGTGGTGGTGTATCATCTATATACTGGGTGGTGGTGTGTATCATCTATATACTGGGTGGTGGTGTGTATCATCTATATACTGGGTGGTGGTGGTGTGTATCATCTATATACTGGGTGGTGGTGGTGTTGTGTATCATCTATATACTGGGTGGTGGTGTGTATCATCTATATACTGGGTGGTGGTGGTGGTGTATCATCTATATACTGGGTGGTGGTGTGTATCATCTATATACTGGGTGGTGGTGGTGTATCTATATACTGGGTGGTGGTGGTGTATCATCTATATACTGGGTGGTGGTGGGTATCATCTATATACTGGGTGGTGGTGTGTATCATCTATATACTGGGTGGTGGTGTGTATCATCTATATACTGGGTGGTGGTGTAGGTGGTGTATCATCTATATACTGGGTGGTGGTGTGTATCATCTATATACTGGGTGGTGGTGGGTATCATCTATATACTGGGTGGTGGTGGTGTATCATCTATATACTGGGTGGTGGTGTGTATCATCTATATACTGGGTGGTGGTGGTGGTGGTGTATCATCTATATACTGGGTGGTGGTGTGTATCATCTATATACTGGGTGGTGGTGGTGGTGTATCATCTATATACTGGGTGGTGGTGTGTATCATCTATATACTGGGTGGTGGTGGTGGTGGTGTATCATCTATATACTGGGTGGTGGTGGTGTATCATCTATATACTGGGTGGTGGTGGTGGTGTGTAGCATCTATATACTGGGTGGTGGTGGTGGTGGTGGTGTATCATCTATATACTGGGTGGTGGTGGTGGTGTGTATCATCTCTATACTGGGTGGTGGTGGTGGTGGTGTGTTGCATCTATATACTTGGGGGTTGTGTGTATCATCTATATACTGGGTGGTGGTGGTGTGTATCATCTATATACTGGGTGGTGGTGGTGTGTATCATCTATATACTGGGTGGTGGTGGGGTGGTGTATCATCTATATACTGGGTGGTGGTGGTGGTATATCATCTATATACTGGGTGGTGGTGGTGTATCATCTATATACTGGGTGGTGTTGTGTATCATCTATATACTGGGTGGTGTTGTGTATCATCTATATACTGGGTGGTGGTGGTGTATCATCTATATACTGGGTGGTGGTGTGTATCATCTATATACTGGGTGGTGGTGGTGGTGTGTATCATCTATATACTGGGTGGTGGTGTGTATCATCTATATACTGGGTGGTGGTGTGTATCATCTATATACTGGGTGGTGGTGGTGGTGGTGTATCATCTATATACTGGGTGGTGGTGTGTATCATCTATATACTGGGTGGTGGTGGTGGTGTATCATCTATATACTGGGTGGTGGTGGTGGTGTATCATCTATATACTGGGTGGTGGTGGTGGTGTGTAGCATCTATATACTGGGTGGTGGTGGTGGTGTGTAGCATCTATATACTGGGTGGTGGTGGTGGTGGTGGTGTATCATCTATATACTGGGTGGTGGTGGTGGTGTGTATCATCTCTATACTGGGTGGTGGTGGTGGTGTGTAGCATCTATATACTGGGTGGTGGTGGTGGTGTATCATCTATATACTGGGTGGTGGTGGTGTGTATCATCTATATACTGGGTGGTGGTGGTGTGTATCATCTATATACTGGGTGGTGGTGGTGTGTATCATCTATATACTGGGTGGTGGTGGGGTGGTGTATCATCTATATACTGGGTGGTGGTGGTGGTGGTGTATCATCTATATACTGGGTGGTGATGGTGGTGGTGGTGTATCATCTATATACTGGGTGGTGGTGTGTATCATCTATATACTGGGTGGTGTATCATCTATATACTGGGTGGTGATGGTGGTGGTGGTGTATCATCTATATACTGGGTGGTGGTGTGTATCATCTATATACTGGGTGGTGGTGTGTATCATCTATATACTGGGTGGTGGTGGGGTGGTGTATCATCTATATACTGGGTGGTGATGGTGGTGGTGGTGTATCATCTATATACTGGGTGGTGGTGTGTATCATCTATATACTGGGTGGTGGTGTGTATCATCTATATACTGGGTGGTGTTGTGTATCATCTATATACTGGGTGGTGGTGGTGTATCATCTATATACTGGGTGGTGGTGTGTATCATCTATATACTGGGTGGTGGTGTGTATCATCTATATACTGGGTGGTGGTGTGTATCATCTATATACTGGGTGGTGGTGTGTATCATCTATATACTGGGTGGTGGTGTGTATCATCTATATACTGGGTGGTGGTGGTGGTGTGTATCATCTATATACTGGGTGGTGGTGGTGTGTATCATCTATATACTGGGTGGTGGTGGGGTGGTGTATCATCTATATACTGGGTGGTGGTGGTGGTATATCATCTATATACTGGGTGGTGGTGGTGTATCATCTATATACTGGGTGGTGGTGTGTATCATCTATATACTGGGTGGTGGTGTGTATCATCTATATACTGGGTGGTGGTGGTGTATCATCTATATACTGGGTGGTGGTGGTGTATCATCTATATACTGGGTGGTGGTGGTGGCGGTGTATCATCTATATACTGGGTGGTGGTGGTGTATCATATATATACTGGGTGGTGGTGGTGTATCATCTATATACTGGGTGGTGTTGTGTATCATCTATATACTGGGTGGTGGTGGTGTATCATCTATATACTGGGTGGTGGTGGTGGTGTATCATCTATATACTGGGTGGTGGTGGTGTATCATCTATATACTGGGTGGTGGTGGTGGTGTATCATCTATATACTGGGTGGTGGTGGTGGTGTATCATCTATATACTGGGTGGTGGTGGTGGTGTATCATCTATATACTGGGTGGTGGTGTATCATCTATATACTGGGTGGTGGTGTGTATCATCTATATACTGGGTGATGGTAGTGTATCATCTATATACTGGGTGGTGGTGGTGGTGTATCATCTATATACTGGGTGGTAGTGGTGTGTATCATCTATATACTGGGTGGTGGTGGTGTGTATCATCTATATACTGGGTGGTGGTGGTGTATCATCTATATACTGGGTGGTGGTGGTGGTGTATCATCTATATACTGGGTGGTGGTGGTGTGTATCATCTATATACTGGGTGGTGGTGGTGTATCATCTATATACTGGGTGGTGGTGTGTATCATCTATATACTGGGTGGTGGTGGTGTGTATCATCTATATACTGGGTGGTGGTGGTGTATCATCTATATACTGGGTGGTGGTGGTGTATCTATATACTGGGTGGTGGTGGTGGTGTATCATCTATATACTGGGTGGTGGTGGTGTATCATCTATATACTGGGTGGTGGTGTGTATCATCTATATACTGGGTGGTGGTGGTGGTGGTGTATCATCTATATACTGGGTGGTGGTGGTAGTGTGTATCATCTATATACTGGGTGGTGGTGGTGTAGCATCTATATACTGAGTGGTCGTGCAATTGATAAACTTGATCTCCACTATAAAAATCATCAATTATTTTAGACTTCCTGAAGTCATTAACCAGCATTTCTCTACTGTTCTATTGGTTTCCATATCAACTTTCTTTCATTGTCCAGAAGCCATCCCGGTCGTATTATCAACCCATTCTGGTCATGTTAACAACCCATCCTGGTTGTAGTTTCAACCCATCCTGGTCATAGCATCAACCCATATCACCAACCCATATTATCAACCCATCCTGGTCATGTTAACAACCCATCCTGGTCATAGCATCAACCCATATCACCAACCCATATTATCAACCCATCCTGGTCGTATTATCAACCCATCCTGGTCATGTTATCAACCCATCCTGGTCATGTTAACAACCCATCCTGGTTGTCGTATCAACCCATCCTGGTCATAGCATCATCCCATATCACCAACCCATATTATCAACCCATCCTGGTCGTATTATCAACCCATCCTGGTCGTATTATCAACCCATCCTGGTCATAGCATCAACCCATATCACCAACCCATATTATCAACCCATCCTTGTCGTGTTAACAACCCATCCTGGTCATGTTAACAACCCATCCTGGTCATGTTAACAACCCATCCTGGTCATGTTAACAACCCATCTTGGTCATGTTATCAACCCATCTTGGTCATGTTATCAACCCATCTTGGTCATGTTATCAACCCATCTTGGTCATGTTATCAACCCATCTTGGTCATGTTATCAACCCATCTTGGTCATGTTATCAACCCATCTTGGTCATGTTATCAACCCATCTTGGTCATGTTATCAACCCATCTTGGTCATGTTATCAACCCATCCTGGTCATGTTATCAACCCATCTTGGTCATGTTATCAACCCATCTTGGTCATGTTATCAACCCATCTTGGTCATGTTATCAACCCATCTTGGTCATGTTATCAACCCATCTTGGTCATGTTATCAACCCATCTTGGTCATGTTAACAACCCATGTTGGACATGTTAACAACCCATCCTGGACAGGTTAACAACCCATCCTGGACAGGTTAACAACCCATCCTGGTTGTTGCTATTAGATTCCCCCTCTTTCTAAGTTTCTAGAGGAGATTTTCATCTCTGTCACACATTGAATCGCTCACATGAAGTACCACAGTTGGAGTCACAATACCCATAAACCTAGCGGTCAAACAGGGGAATGATTCCAATCGTTTTTTCGAAATCCAATCGGGATTTTAGAAACTTAAAATAAGTTCTGTGTTTTGTGTATTCCTGGTGTGACGTTCTGATAACTGTGTACATTCCTCTAGGACAAGGTGACGTATGAAACCTCCGCTCACTGTCAACTGCCTTTATTTTCAGCAAACTTAACATGTGTAAATATTTGTATGAAAATAACAAGTTTCAACAACTGAACAAGTTCCACAGACATGTGACTAACAGAAATTGAATGTGTCCCTGAACGAAGGGGGGGGGGGGGGGGGGATCAAAATAATCAAAAGTAACAGTCAGTATCTGGTGTGGCCAGCAGCTGCATTAAGTACTGTAGACATTTCTGGGGGGAATTGCCCAAGCCCTCACCCTCCGATCCAGCAGGTCCCAGACGTGCTCAATGGGATTGAGACCTGGGCTTTTCGCTGGCCTTGGCAGAACATTGACATTACACGTGGTCTGCCACTGCGAGGATGATCAGCTGTGTACGTCCTGTCTCCCTGTAGCGCTGTCTTAGGCGTCTCACAATACAGGCATTGCAATTTATTGCCCTGGCCACATCTGCAGTCCTCATGCCTCCTTGCAGCATGCCTAAGGCATGTTCACGCAGATGAGCAGGGACCCTGGGACGTCTTTCTTTTGGTGTTTTTTAGAGTCAGTAGAAAGGCCTCTTTAGTGTCCTTAGTTTTCATAACTGTGACCTTTTAATTGCCTACCGTCTGTAAGCTGTTAGTGTCTTAACGACCGTTCCACAGGTGCATGTTCATTAATTGGTTATGGTTCATTGAACAAGCATGGGAAACTATGTTTAAACTCTTTACTATGAAGATGTGTGAAGTCATTTGGATTTTTATGAATTGTCTTTGAAAGACAGGGTCCTGAAAAGGGACATTTTCTTTTTTTTTGCTGAGTTCATGTATGTGTATACAGGACCAGTCCAAAGTTTGGACACACCTCCTCATTCAAGGGTTTCTCTATTTTTACTATTTTCTACATTGTAGAATACTAGTGAAGACAACTAAAACTATGAACATAACACATATTGAATCATGTTGTAATGAAAAAGTGTTAAACAAAAAAAATATAGAAAATAAGCTTTGCACACTCTTGGCATTCTCTCAGCCAGTTTCACCTGGGATGTTTTTCCAACGGTCTTAAATGAGTTCCCACATATGCTGAGCATTTGTTGGCTGCTTTTCTTTCACTCTGCGGTCCAACTCATCCTAAACCATCTCACTCGGGTTGATTGTGGAAACCAGGTCATCTGCAGCAGCCCTCCATCACTCTGTAGTCAAAATAAAGAAAAGGCCTGTAATGAGTAGGTATGCCCAAACCTTTGACGTTGTACTGTATATACACAATACCAGTGAAGTTTGGACACACCTACTCTTTCCAGAGTTTTTCTTTATTTCGAGTATTTTCTACATTGTAGAATAATATTGAAGACATTGGTGTTTACATGTCATTATAATGATGTACCCTTCTAGTAACAACCCAACAATTGGTCATTATAGCAAGTAAAGGGAACTAACGCTAGACGACACAGGCGTGTTTAAAAGAGAGTGGCTAATATACACGAAAGCGTCTTTATTGGTTCATCTATTTAGTCTAGCAAGCTACCGAGCTGTCTGACTAACTGTTGCTGCTGTTGAAAAAAGCGTTCCGTCTACTAGATTATACGTCACACCTGCAGCATCGCCTTAAAGTCTCAGATCGCCATCTGCTGACTGGAGTGGGTAATGCAGTTGAGATAAAATTAATATTTAATTTTCAGACAAGTTAAAGCGTGAGAAGAAATTAGAAGAAATTAGGGAATTTTTACTCCCCAATGTTACCACACTGTGTGGTTGAAGACTTAGTACATTAGTTAAAGTTAGTAACTTAGTTGTGGTCACGATCTGGTTACCTATAAGAACAAACACTTATGTTTTTGCATTATTATGTATTTATTAACTTATTTCCAGGGTGTCTTCTAAACTTCCCACAATGCACTATTTCTCAACGTCATATGGATGTAGTCTGTGCTACTGTGTTCATATCCTAGCAGCCTTTTAAATATGAGGTTGGAAAATATTTAAGAATATATGACAATATTCTTACCAAGACGAGGAGAGTTGAAGAAAGTATCATTACAAAGATCACCTGTCTCGTTCAAAAGTCTGTTGAAAGTCTCTCAGAGGAGGACAAATCTGTTCTGTTTGAGCTACAACACAAGTTGGATGATATGTATAAACTGAAAGCAGAGGGAGCCTTTGTCAGATCTGGGAAGAAGTGGCTGGAGGAGGATGAACAAAATTCATCTTGTTTTTTTCAGGTTAGAAAAAGACCACTCTTAAAAATAATACAATTTAACAATTAAATATCAATGGTCTCATCACAGACAATCCCAAATTAGTCTCTAACTTTAATTCCAACTTCTTCAGGAATTTATATACACTGCTCCAAAAAAATAAAGGGAACGCTAAAATAACACATCCTAGATCTGAATGAATGAAATATTCTTATTAAATACTTTTTTCTTTACATAGTTGAATGTGCTGACAACAATATTACATAAATTTGATTTCCATTGATAATTTTTATCAACCCATGGAGGTCTGGATTTGGAGTGACACTCAAAATTAAAGTGGAAAACCACACTACAGGCTGATCCAACTTTGATGTAATGTCCTTAAAACAAGTCAAAATGAGGCTCAGTAGTGTGTGTGGCCTCCACGTGCCAGTATGATCTCCCAAAAACACCTGGGCATGCTCCTGATGAGGTGGCGGATGGTCTCCTGAGGGATCTCCTCCCAGACCTGGACTAAAGTATCCGCCAACTCCTGGACAGTGTGTGGTGCAACGTGGCGTTGGTGAATGGAGTGAGACATGATGTCCCAAATGTGCTCAATTGGATTCAGGTCTGGGGAACGGGCGGGCCAGTCCATAGCATCAATGCTTTCCTCTTGCAGGAACTGCTGACACACTCCAGCCACATGAGGTCTAGCATTGTCTTGCATTAGGAGGAACCCAGGGCCAACCGCACGAGCATATGGTCTCACAAGGGGTCTGAGGATCTCATCTCGGTACCTAATGGCAGTCAGGCTACCTCTGGCGAGCACATGGAGGGCTGTGCGGCTCCCCAAAGAAATGCCACCCCACACCATGACTGACCCACCGCCAAACCGGTCATGCTGGAGGATGTTGCAGGCAGCAGAACGTTCTCCACGGCGTCTCCAGACTCTGTCACGTGTGCTCAGTGTGAACCTGCTTTTATCTGTGAAGAGCACAGGGCGCCTGTGGCGAATTTGCCAATCTTGGTGTTCTCTGGCTATTGCCAAACATCCTGCACGGTGTTGGGCTGTAAGCACAACCCCCACCTGTGGACGTCGGGCCCTCATACCACCCTCATGGAGCCAGTTTCTGACTGTTTGAGCAGACACATGCACATTTGTGGCCTGCTGGAGGTGATTTTGCAGGGCTCTGGCAGTGCTCCTCCTGCTCGTCCTTGCACAAAGGCGGAGATAGCGGTCCTGCTGCTGGGTTGTTGCCCTCCTACGGCCTCCTCCACGTCTCCTGATGTACTGGCCTGTCTCCTGGTCGCGCCTCCATGCTCTGGAAACTACGCTGATAGACACAGCAAACCTTCTTGCCACAGCTCGCATTGATGTGCCATCCTGGATGAGCTGCACTACCTGAGCCACTTGTGTGGGTTGTAGACTCCGTCTCATGCTACCACTAGAATGAAAGCACCGCCAGCATTCAAAAGTGACCAAAACATCAGCCACGAAGCATAGGAACTGAGAAGTGGTCTGTGGTCACCACCTGCAGAACCACTCCTTTATTGGGGGTGTCTTGCTAATTGCCTATAATTTCCACCTGTTGTCTATTCCATTTGCACAACAGTATGTGAAATTTATTGTCAATCAGTGTTGCTTCCTAAGTGGACAGTTTGATTTCACAGAAGTGTGATTGACTTGGATTTACATTGTGTTGTTTAAGTATTCCCTTTATTTTTTTGAGCAGTGTATATATGTACCATATACACAATCATATCAGTTCGTCTTACCTAAAAACCATATAACATAATATACACTACCGGTCAAAAGGTTTAGAACACCTACTCATTCCAGGGTTTCTCTTTATTTGTATTCTTTTCTACATTGTAGAATAATAGTGAAGACATCAAAACTATGAAATAACACGTATGAAATCATGTAGTAACCAAAGAAAAGTGTTTAAAAAAATTCAAATATATTTAATTTTTGAGTTTCTTCAAATAGCCACCCATTGCCTTGATGACAGCTTGGCACACTCTTGGCATTCTCTCAACCAGCTTGACCTGGAATGCTTTTCCAACAGTCTTGAAGGAGTTCCCACATATGCTGAGCACTTGTTGGCTGCTTTTCCTTCACTCTGCAGTCCAACTCATCCCAAACCATCTCAATTTGGTTGAGGTTGGGGGATTGTGGAGGCCAGTTCATCTGATGCAGCACTCCAGTACTCTCTTTCTGGGTAAAATAGCCCTTAAACAGCCTGGAGGTGTGCTGGGTCATTATCCCGTTGAAAAATAAATGATAGTCCCACTAAGCCCAAACCAGATAGGATGGCGTATCACTGCAAAATGCTATTTTCATACATTTCTATTGAATAATAAATCACCAGAATACGTTCTATACATATTGTCTGTACATATACAAAATCAGGTCAGAGGTCAGATAACAAGGTTTAGAACAAGTCCCTTCTGATACAAACCAAACGCTGGACTAGAAACATGGGGTAATAATGTTGAGTTTCTTTTTTCCAGTGGAGATTAGTTTATAAATTGCCTGGCTGGGCTATGGGACAGTGGAGATTAGTTTATGAATTGCCTGGCTGGGCTGTGGGACAGTGGAGATTAGTTTATGAATTGCCTGGCTGGGCTGTGGGACAGTGGAGATTAGTTTATGAATTACCTGGCAGGGCCGTTGGACAGTGGATGTGTAGGAATGATTAAAATGGAACTGTTAACAGCCATTCCCGAGTAGTATTGTGAATAACTAGTGGCTATTAACCAATCTGCATGCAGGATCCAAGTGTACGGTTTTATAATGAAGGATCTCGTCTAGATTAAACCTCATAGGAAGGACGTTTTATCATGTGGAGGTTTCATCCAGGTCTCTCTATTTAACCAAATACTCTGTCTTTGGCAGGAGAGAGACCAGTCTGTCACTCTGACAGCAGTAAGAGTCCTTCAGAGGAACCAGACCCAGAGACTCCCAAACCAGTGAGACGACTCAACTGCTCCCAGTGTAATAAGAGTTTCAAGTTGTCATGGAACCTGAAAGAGCATGAGAGGGCACACACAGGAGACAAGCCTTTCCACTGCTCCCAGTGTGGAAAGAGGTTTCCACGATCACAGAACCTAAAAATACATCAGAGGACACACACAGGAGAAAAGCCTTTTCTCTGCTCCCAGTGTGGAAAGTGTTTTACCCAGTTATGGAGCCTGAACAAACATAATCGAATACACACAGGAGAAAAGCCTTACCATTGTTCCCATTGCGGAAAGAAATTTAGGTTGTTAGATAAGCTGAAGGAGCATGAGAGGACACACACAGGAGAGAAACCTTACCATTGCTCCCTGTGTGAAAAGAGTTTTACCCAATTAGCTTACCGAAAAGAGCACGAAAGGAAACACACTGAAGAAAAGACTTACCAATGCTCCCAGTGTGAAAAGAGATTTTCACGATCACAGGAACTAAATTCACATGAGAGGACACACACAGGGGAGAAGCTTCATCACTGCTCTCATTGTGAAAAGTGTTTTACACAGTTAGGGAGCCTGAACAAACATAATAGAATACACACAGGAGAAAAGCCTTACTCCTGTGCCCATTGTGGAAAGAGATTTTCTAGATCACAGGACCAAAAAGCACACGAGAGGACACACACAGGGGAGAAACCTTACCATTGCTCCCTATGCGGAAAGGATTTTACCCATTTAGGGAGCCTGAACAAACATAAGAAGAGAATACACTCTGGAGTGAAGCCTTACTCATGTTCCCATTGCCTAATGAATTTCAGGTTGTTAAATAACCTTAAGGAGCATGAGAGGACACACACATCTTACCATGGTCGCAGTGGAAAAGATTTGACCAATTTAGGGAAACTATAAGATCATGAGAGGACACATGGGAGAAATCACCCAGTTGTTCCCAGTGTGGAAAGAGTTTTACCTAGTTAGGGAGCCTGAAAAGGAACATACACACACAGGGGAGGAAAAGCTCACAGTTTGGAAAGAGTTTTAATTAGGGAACCTAATTGTGGAAAGACATTTTCCCAGAGGACCTGAAATCACATGATAGAATAGACAGGCTGTGTTCTGACTGATGTTTGACTGTTGTTTTATGCCACATTAAATCATATTGTTTATATGAAATCTTAATCAACAAGCCTGTTTTAGTTTTTTCCTCTAGATACATGATTATGTCTAAAATCAGATTACAATTTTAAAAATGTTTTTGTTATTGTTTTTTTATTCTACACTTTGATAGATTGGACCCTTAGATGTTAATGACATGATTTAGATATTTTAAAATGTAAATTATTAGTTGCACATTGTGTGTATTTCTTGATTCTAACCTTAAAACCTCAAGAAACGTAGTTGTTTTGGTTTCATTTAGTTAACTTGTGTTCTAGTCTCCAAGCTAAAGATGTATGAAACTGTGGTGATATTCTGAGAACGTAGTTGTTTTGGTTTCAATTAGTTAATTTGTGTTCTAGTCTCCAAGCTAAAGATGTATGAAACTGTGGTGATATTCTGAGAACGTAGTTGTTTTGGTTTCATTTAGTTAACTTGTGTTCTAGTCTCCAAGCTAAAGATGTATGAAACTGTAGTGATTTTCTGATGACGTAGTTGTTTTGGTTTCATTTAGTTAACTTGTGTTCTAGTCTCCAAGCTAAAGATGTGATGATGTTGTAAACATGAAGAACACTCACTTCCTCATGAATGTTCCCGTCAGTATTATTCCACCCTGTTAGAGAGAACACAGGTGCTGATTGTTAAACACATTTGATCAATGCAACATTTTTATCTGAAATAAAATTAAATAGATATTTTTTTTACTGTGTTAGCCACTAGTGGAGATTGATTTATGTACATCTATGTACTTACAGAAATGAGCTCTTCTGAGTATTGAAATTTTAATTTTGTAATACAGTTATGTTTATCCCCGTTTCGTAACGTTTTTCAACAGAATCATTGGGATAAACACACCTCTGATCAACCGCACACACAGTTCACTTTCATAGCAGCCACATACAAGCAACACGACCCCTTTTCTCATGGTATAATTCTTACTCCCATCTACGCGCTCTCCACTTCTCACCTTTTCCCTTCATTTGTGGACTTCAGTGCACATCAGCTCTATGTGATCAGGAGAAAAAAACCTTTCCAAGCCAAACCACATCATAACCGCTACACACAGCCTATATCATTGTCACCATAATAGCTAAAGTAACGTTGTAGTCAACAAAGCTAATAAGACTAACACGTTAGTAAACCTGCTACAATCATGCAGTAGCTTTATAGGGCAATAAATGAGTAAAACCAAAAGCTTACCTTGACTTGGAAGAGTTCCAGTGTTGGATAGCCAGCTAGCTAACTTAGCATCCCTCTCTGTTGGATAGCCAGCTAGTTAACTTAGCATCCCTCTCTGTTGGATAGCCAGCTAGCTAACTTAGCATCCCTCTCTGTTGGATAGCCAGCTAGCTAACTTAGCATCCCTCTCTGTTTGAGCCGGGTGTCTGAGTAGGCTAAACTAGTAGGCTAAACTAGCTAGCTGCATTCGCTATTAAGTGAAAGTAAAAAACATACTATGAAATATAGCTAGTTTTCGCTTCTCCTTAATTTTTGAATAAATTATTTGTTAAACATTTTTCAACTATTGTGTCTTTCTCTCTTTGAGTAAACTACTCACCATATTGTATGCACTGCAGTGTTAGCTACCTGTAGCTTATGCTTTCAGTACTAAATTCATTCTCTCATCCTTTGATTGGGTCAACAACATGTCAGTTAATGTTGCAAGAGCTCTGATATGTTGGAGCCAGTGTACCAAGAGGAGGACGGAAGCCAGCTGTCCTCCGGCTACACCATGGTGCTACCTTACAGAGTGCTGTTGAACCTACTGTAGACCTTCATTGATGGAGGTGTGTGGCGACCAATCAGGGGAGAGCTTGTCTGTAAATTGAAGGGGTTTCAGGGTATTGAACAGGGGTGTGTTCAATTTGATTGAACTTTGTGGAAGAGTTTGTACTGAATAACACTATTACCAACATTTTCTTGTATGTTCTTGAACAGACTATGAGGTACATTTTGGTTTGCTCCAGTTGGTGGGTGTGTCGGTGTGTGGCTAGAGTCTAAGGCATTTTGGGCCGTTTTCCACACGCTACCCGTGATGATCTGAAGGATCAGGTTACAGTGGGTCTGTCTCATAGAGGGGGAATGTCATGACTCTCCTGTGATGATGTGAAGGATCAGGTTACAGTGGGTCTCTCTCGTAGAGGGGGGAGAGCGGGAAGTCGTCTGTTTTCAAATCGGTCATCAAATACGGTGCCCCTATGGCCTGTCGTGTTCGAGATTGGAATGTAAACCGTGGAACACGGAGAGACCCTTGGACAATCAAAAGTTTGAATAATTAAACAATATTTATATTTTTGAGAATGTGGGAATGGTCCGTGGACACTTAAGGGACAGTCCTGATAAGTGTGTTTTATTTTTGGCGATCTCATGAAGGACAGGAAACAGTCATTACTGTGTCTGTGGTTGTGTTCCACTTCTGAATTATGGGGGTTCCATCTACATATTGTGAAACGTATGTAATTAAACTTGACACTATTTGTGAAAAGATGTATTGTGATGTCAACCTTCTATATGAGAAAATATGGGTTTTCATGTCAAGTTAACCAAATCAGGGGCCACGGCCACGTGAGCATAGACATTTGGGCGGCACATGGACCACCCTGTTCTCAGAAGTATATAAAACCCACTCCTGATGGAAATTTACATCAGACCACGCAAGCGTAAGCTAAGGTTGCAAATGGTGAATTTCTAAGACCGAAAATATGAAGCGGCAGCAACAAGTTGAAATGGTTGGCACTACAACTCTACCAAAGGACAAGACTATACAGCGTGGAGCATTGGCTACACGGCTGGAAATGGTTCACCTCTCTGGGATATTCGGGACGGTAGCGTCACACCCTGCCAACAGCCAATGAAAGCCAATTCCTCTAGCATACAAGTATTTTACACCATTTTAAAGATACAATTCTCGTTAATCCGGCAACAGTGTCTTGATTTCAAAAATGCTTTACGGCGAAAGCTCCACAAACGATTGTTATGTCACCACCAAGTCACAGAAAAACACAGCCATTTTCCAGCCAAAGAGAGAAGTCACAAAAAAACAGAAATATAGATCAAATTAATCACTAACCTTTCATGATCTTCATCAGATGACACTCATAGGACTTCATGTTACACAATACATGTATGTTTTGTTCGATAAAGTGCATATTTATATCCAAAAATCTTATTTTATATTGGCGTGTTATGTTCAGTATATATCAATTCACAGAAATGCTCATAATAAACATTGATGAAAGATACAACTATTATACATGGAACTTCTCCTTAATGCAACCTCTGTGTCAGATTTAAAACAAATTTAAGTAGAAAGCAAACCATGCAATAATGTGACTACAGCGCTCAGAGACCCAACAAGCCAAATAGATATCTGCCATATTGTGCAGTCAACAGAAGTCAGAAATAACATTATAAATATTCACTTACCTTTGATGATCTTCATCAGAATGCACTCCCAGGAATCCCAGTTCCACAATAAATGTTTGATTTGTTCGATAATGTCCATCATTTATGTCCAAATAGCTACTTTTGTTAGCGCGTTTTGGAAACAAATCCAAAGTCAAGAAGCGCGTTCACTAGGAGCAGACGAAATGTCAAAAAGTTCCGTTACAGTCCATAGAAACATGTCAAACGATGTATAGAATCAATCTTTAGGATGTTTTTAACATAAATCTTCAATAATGTTCCAACCAGAGAATTCCTTTGTCTGTAGAAATGCAATGGAACGCGAGCTACCTCTCATGTGAACGAGCGTCACGAGCTTGTGGCACTCTGCCAGACCACTGACTCAAAGAGCCCTTATGAGCCCCTCCTTTACAGTAGAAGCCTCAAACAAGTTTCTAAAGACTGTTGACATATAGTGGAAGCCTTAGGAAATGCAACATGATCAATATCCAACTGTATCTTCAATAGGGAATGAGTTGAAAAATGACCAACCTCAGATTTCCCACTTCCTGGTTGGATTTGTTCTCAGGTTTTTGCCTGCCATATGAGTTATGTTATACTCACAGACATCATTCAAACAGTTGTAAAAACTTCAGAGTGTTTTCTATCCAAATATACTAATTATATGCATATTATAGCTTTTCTGGCTGAGTAGCAGGCAGAGTACTCTGGGCACCTTATTCATCCAAGCTACTCAATACTGCCCCCCAGTCACCAAGATGTTAAACTCTGAGACTCTCGATTCACTACAGAAGTAAGAAGTCCTAGGCATTCAAACTACCTGTCTGCAGCCAGAAAAGTACGAAGCCTAGGACAAGAATACAGACAACCGCCAAAACATCTACAGTATTCTATGCGACAACCATGGGTACGCCTAACGTATCCATTATAAACACAGCCAAAGTCTTTGTCGATTGACTCTCCAGCAAGAGTAACCGGCGACCACAGAGAAAGACATCTAGGCATAAATATGTAAATGTAATTTATTTTCGATTGAGCCGTAGTTCATGTAAGATATTAGCCATTTCTATGAGTGTAGTAGTGTGTGTGTGTGTGTGTGTTATAAAATGACTGTGTTCTCATTTTTGACTTCAGAGCGCTCTCTCCGAATAAAGAATGAACCTTTTGCAGAGACTTTGCCGAATTATTTTTAAACCAGGGACTTACAAACCTTGGGGATTTGGTCAAAGCTATAAAATAGTTGAGTTATCATCATTGGGATTGAAAATTCTCGTGACTGTGTTTTCATGTTATTCTGTGACTTGGATTAGTTAGTTAGTAAATAAATAATTAAACCAATTTGTATATCGCTGATTCATTATTTATGCGAGGGTTTGTGCAGATATCCGAGGTTTGCAATGTTCAGTAATGAGAACCGATGCGAGACAGTACGTTAAGCGATTGTTTTGATAAGATATGAAAACATCTGGGGAGTCGATTTGGGAAATAGTCTCTTTAAACATTTTCCCGTGGTGCCCCCGACTTCCTAGTTAATTCAAGTTTAAATGATTAGTTTAATCACGTAATAATAATTACACAGAATTGATTTGATAAAATAACAGTCTTCACATTTATTGATGTCACGGAACGACACTACTTTGACATTTTGTCTTTGACAGTGGTCCTCCTTTATGGGATAAACCAGTCCTTAATGGTTATGGGTTCAGCTGTATAGGATAAACCAGTCCTTAATGGTTATGGGTTCAGCTGTATAATAAACCAGTCCTTAATGGTTATGGGTTCAGCTGTATAATAAACCAGTCCTTTATGGTTATGGGTTCAGCTGTATAGGATAAACCAGTCCTTTATGGTTATGGGTTCAGCTGTATAGGATAAACCAGTCCTTTATGGTTATGGGTTCAGCTGTATAATAAACCAGTCCTTAATGGTTATGGGTTCAGCTGTATAATAAACCAGTCCTTTATGGTTATGGGTTCAGCTGTATAATAAACCAGTCCTTTATGGTTATGGGTTCAGCTGTATAATAAACCAGTCCTTTATGGTTATGGGTTCAGCTGTATAATAAACCAGTCCTTTATGGTTATGGGTTCAGCTGTATAATAAACCAGTCCTTTATGGTTATGGGTTCAGCTGTATAATAAACCAGTCCTTTATGGTTATGGGTTCAGCTACCAGTCCTTCCTACATAGACCGGTCCCAGTTGTAATGATGGTAAACACAGACCGGTCCCAGTTGGTAATGATGGTAAACACAGACCAGGTCCCAGTTGGTAATGATGGTAAACACAGACCAGGTCCCAGTTGGTAATGATGGTAAACACAGACCGGTCCCAGTTGATAATGATGGTAAACAGACCAGTTCCCAGTTGGTAATGATGGTAAACACAGACCAGGTCCCAGTTGGTAATGATGGTAAACACAGACCAGTCCTAGTTGATAATGATGGTGAACACAGACCGGCCAGGTTCTAACTAAAACAGGTTCTAACTGATAATGATGGTAAATCAGGTTCTAACTGATAATGATGGTATAAAACAGGTTCTAACTGATAATGATGGTAAAACAGGTTCTAACTGATAATGATGGTATACAACAGGTTCTAACTGATAATGATGGTATAACAGGTTCTAACTGATAATGATGGTAAAACAGGTTCTAACTGATAATGATGGTATACAACAGGTTCTAACTGATAATGATGGTATAAAACAGGTTCTAACTGATAATGATGGTAAAACAGGTTCTAACTGATAATGATTGTATACAACAGGTTCTAACTGATTATGATGGTATACAACAGGTTCCAACTGATAATGATGGTATAACAGGTTCTAACTGATAATGATGGTATACAACAAGTTCCAACTGATAATGATGGTATAACAGGTTCTAACTGATAATGATGGTAAAACAGGTTCTAACTGATAATGATGGTAAAACAGGTTCTAACTGATAATGATTGTATACAACAGGTTCTAACTGATAATGATGGTAAAACAGGTTCTAACTGATAATGATTGTATACAACAGGTTCTAACTGATTATGATGGTATACAACAAGTTCCAACTGATAATGATGGTATAACAGGTTCTAACTGATAATGATGGTATAAAACAGGTTCTAACTGATAATGATGGTATAACAGGTTCTAACTGATAATGATTGGTATAAAACAAGTTCTAACTGATAATGATGGTATAACAGGTTCTAACTGATAATGATGGTAAAACAGGTTCTAACTGATAATGATGATAAAACAGGTTCTAACTGATAATGATGGTATACTACAGGTTCTAACAGATAATGATGGTAAAACAGGTTCTAACTGATAATGATGGTAAAACAGGTTCTAACTGATTATGATGGTATAAAACAGGTTCTAACTGATAATGCTGGTAAAACAGGTTCTAACTGATTATGATGGTATAAAACAGGTTCTAACTGATAATGATGGTAAAACAGGTTCTAACTGATAATGATGGTATAAAACAGGTTCTAACTGATAATGATGGTAAAACAGGTTCTAACTGATTATGATGGTATAAAACAGGTTCTAACCGATTATGATGGTATAAAACAGGTTCTAACTGATAATGATGGTAAAACGGGTTCTAACTGATAATGATGGTAAAACAGGTTCTAACTGATAATGATGGTATAAAACAGGTTCTAACTGATAATGATGGTAAAACAGGTTCTAACTGATAATGATGGTAAAACAGGTTCTAACTGATAATGATGGTTATAAAACAGGTTCTAACTGATAATGATGGTATACAACAGGTTCTAACTGATAATGATGGTATAAAACAGGTTCTAACTGATAATGATGTTAAAACAGGTTCTAACTGATAATGATGGTAAAACAGGTTCTAACTGATAATGATGGTATAAAACAGGTTCCAGTTGATTTTGTTTGGAAACCCCCTATGTACCATTCTAGCCCAATCTTAACATGTTATGTCCCATTCTAGCCCCATCTTTTTATTTATTTCACCTTTATTTAACCAGGAAGGCAAGTTGAGAACAAGTTCTCATTTACAATTGCGACCTGGCCAAGATAAAGCAAAGCAGTTCGACACATACAACGACACAGAGTTACACATGGAGCAAAAAAAACATACATTCAATAATACAGTATAAACAAGTCTATATATGATGTGAGCAAATGAGGTGAGGTAAGGGAGGTAAAGGCAAAAAAAGGCCATGGTGGCAAAGTAAATACAATATAGCAAGTAAAACACTGGAATGGTAGATTTGCAATGGAAGAATGTGCAAAGTAGAAATAAAAATAATGGGGTGCAAAGGAGCAAAATAAATAAATTAATTAAATGCAGTAGGGAAAGAGGTATTGTTTGGGCTAAAATATAGGTGGGCTATGTACAGGTGCAGTAATCTGTGAGCTGCACTGACAGTTGGTGCTTAAAGCTAGTGAGGGAGATATTTGTTGCCAGTTTCAGTGCTTTTTGTAGTTCGTTCCAGTCATTGGCAGCAGAGAACTGGAAGGAGAGGCGGCCAAAGAAAGAATTGGTTTTGGGGGTGACTAGAGAGATAAACCTGCTGGAGCGTGTGCTACAGGTGGGAGATGCTATGGTGACCAGCGAGCTGAGATAAGGGGGGACTTTACCTAGCAGGGTCTTGTAGATGACATGGAGCCAGTGGGTTTGGCGGCAGTATGAAGCGAGGGCCAGCCAACGGAGCGTACAGGTCGCAATGGTGGGTAGTATATGGGGCTTTGGTGACAAAACGGATTGCACTGTGATAGACTGCATCCAATTTGTTGAGTAGGGTATTGGAGGCTATTTTGTAAAGGACATCGCCAAAGTCGAGGATTGGTAGGATGGTCAGTTTTACAAGGGTATGTTTGGCAGCATGAGTGAAGGATGCTTTGTTGCGAAATAGGAAGCCAATTCTAGATTTAACTTTGGATTGGAGATGTTTGATATGGGTCTGGAAGGAGAGTTTACAGTCTAACCAGACCCTAAGTATTTGTAGTTGTCCACGCATTCTAAATCAGAGCCGTCCAGAGTAGTGATGTTGGACAGGCGGGTAGGTGCGGGTAGCGATCGGTTGAAGAGCATGCATTTAGTTTTACTTGTATTTAAGAGCAATTGGAGGCCACAGAACTTAACATGTTATGTACCACTCTTGCCCCATCTTAACCTATTATGTACCATTCTAGTAGCAAACCAACAATTAGCCATTAAGTGGAGATTAGTTTCTGAATTTTCTGGGAGGGCTGTGGGACAGTGGAGATTAGTTTATGAATTTCCTGGGAGGTGTCACGAACCGGCTCAAAGCCCGTAACAAAGGGAGACAACGTGGAGATAGGAGTAACAAAATATATATTTATTAACCAAAGCAACTAAGGAAAATATACAATGGTGTGTGTAATCAGTAATCAGTAGTGTAAGTGAGTGTTTTGCATGCATGAATGTGATAATGCAGGGTGTTGAAAGGTGCCAATGCAAACAAACAAAAGGCCACCAAGAACCACAACACAATCTACAATGGTGTCTGCATGGAGAGAGTCTCTTCCATGAATGTGGAAGAGGTCTATTTATCCTGGGACACACCTGGCCCAGGTGTTTCCCATGTAGCTGACGACCCTCCCCAACTCCGCCCACCGGCATCCTAATAAGGAAACAAGAACAAAGACAGAATACGGCAGACAGAGTGGGAGGGTCGTCACAGGAGGGCTGTGGGACAGTGGATGTGTAGGAATAATTCAAATGGAACTGTTAACAGCCATTAACTGGGATTAACGTGAATAAGTAACAGCTATCAACCAATCAGCATCCAGGATCCACATTTTGTGTTTCATAATGAGGGATCTAGTCTGGATTAAACCTCATAGGAAAACAGTTTTATAATGGAGGTTTCAGTCAGGTCTGTCTGTTTAACTAAATACTCTGTTTAACTAAATACTCCTTTTGTCTTTGGCAGGAGAGAGACCAGACTCTCCATCTGACAGCAGAAAGAGTCCTTCAGGGGAACCAGACCCTGAGACGCCCAATCCAGCGATGCAACACCACTGCTCCCAGTGTAATATGAGTTTTAAGTGGTTATGGAAGCTGAAAGAGCATGAAAGGAAACACACTGGAGAAAAGCCCTTCCAATGCTCCCAGTGTGGAAATAGATTCTCACGATCACATGACCTAAAATCACATGAGAGGACACACACAGGCGAAAAACCTCACAATTGCTCACAGTGTGGAAAGCTTTTTCCCATTTAGGGAACCTGAACAAACATAAGAGAATACACTCTGGAGAGAAGCCTTACCCCTGTTCCCATTGTGGAAAGAATTTTAGGTTGTCGGGTAACCTGAAAACGCATGAGAGGACACACACAGGGGAGAAACCTTACCATTGCTCCCTGTGTGGTAAGGATTTTACCAAGTTAGGGAACCTGAAAGATCACGAGAAGAAACACACAGGAGAAAAGCCTTACCACTGCTCCAATTGTGGAAAGAGATTTTCAACATCATCAGACTTAAGAAAGCATGAGATGACGCACACCGGGGAGAAATCGTACCATTGCTCTCAGTGTGGAAATAGTTTCTTACGATCACATGACCTGAGAGCACATGAGCGGACACACACAGGGGAAAAACCACACAGTTGTTCCCAGTGTGGAAAGTGTTTTTTGCATTTAGGGAACCTGAACAAACATAAGAAAATACACTCTGGAGAGAAGCCTTACCCCTGTTCCCATTGTGGAAAATTCTTTAGGTCATTAGATAACATGAGGGAGCATGAGAAGACACATGCAGGGAAGAAGCTTTACCATTGCACCTTGTGCGGAAAGAGATATTCACGATCACATGATCTAAAATCACATAAAAGGAAACACACAGGGGAAGAAAACACGCAATTACACACACAGGGGAAAAATCACACAATTGGTCCCAGTGTGGAAAGAATCACACGCAGTTAGAGAACCGTTCCCATTGTGGAACTATATTTTCCCAATCACATGACCTCAATTCACATCAAATCTAACCAAGCTATATTTATTCAGCACATTTCAGACATGGAGTGGAACACAATGGGCTTCACAGGAGAAAACAATGAAAACAAAAACTGAAATATTTACTACACAAGAAACATAAGAGGATATAAAAAACAAAAGATTAACAATAAAAACATTTGTGCCCAGCTGTGGATAAAACACTGCTAGCATTTGTCTGCTCCATTTGCATGATGGCTAGCAGCTAATTGCTACTTAACACTGCTAGCATTTATCTGCTCCATTTTCATGATGGCGAGCAGCTAATTGCTACTTAACACTGCTAGCATTTGTCTGCTCCGTTTTCATGATGGTTAGCAGCTAATTGCTACTTAATTGTACTGTTGTTGTTAGTTTGGCTCCTCCCCCTCCCCTCTCGCCCATTCATTGTACTGTTGTTGTTAGTTTGGCTCCTCCCCCTCCCCTCTCGCCCATTCATTGTACTGTTGTTGTTAGTTTGGCTCCTCCCCCTCCCCTCTCGCCCATTCATTGTACTGTTGTTGTTAGTGTGGCTCCTCCCCCTCCCCTCTCGCCCATTCATTGTACTGTTGTTGTTAGTTTGGCTCCTCCCCCTCCCCTCTCGCCCATTCATTGTACTGTGGTCAGTGTGTTAGTGATAGGATAAAGGCAGGACGTTGGGACTTCGGGGTGAGGGGAGTCCTAGCTAGACGCGGGTGCGGTCTAGTCTTTTCACCATACAGACATATGAACAGGTCGTTTTATGTATTTTTCACATCAAGTAATCTATGCTTTTAAGTTGATTGGAGAATCATTTAGTTGTTAGATATAAGAAGAATAAACCTGTTTGTTGCACCATGTCCCTGGATCTCATTGGATGTTTTGCCGTTTGGGAACTTTGAATGTGGACTGTACGCGTCGAAACAACCCTGCTTCAGGTTTGGGCAGTGGCTGTGGTCAATATGTAAGGAAGCCACGACAGTTGTTATTTGATCTGATTTTAATAGCTAGCATTTAGGCAAAAAGTATTTAGTCAGCCACCAATTGTGCAAGTTCTCCCACTTAAAAGTTGAGAGAGACCTGTAATTTTCATCATATGTACACTTCAATTATGACAGACAAAATGAGAATTTTGTTTCCAGAAAATCACATTGTAGGATTTTTAGACTCAACAAAATGTTAAAAGTCCAGGCACGTATATATAAAATCCAGTCTTGCTTTATCAAAGGCCTTTTCAAAATCCGCTATAAATACCAGGCCTGACTCCTTAGATGTTTCACGGTGTTCTATTATTTCTAGTAGTTGTCGTAGTTTATCTCCAATGTATCTTCCCATGTTAAAAACCTGTCTGATCAGGATGAACAATACCTGGTAAAACCCTTTTTTAAATTACATTTTACATTTAAGTCATTTAGCAGACGCTCTTATCCAGAGCGACTTACAAATTGGTGAATTCACCTTCTGACATCCAGTGGAACAGCCACTTTACAATAGTGCATCTAAATCATTAAGAGGGGGGGGGGGTGGTGAGAAGGATTACTTATCTTATCCTAGGTATTAAATTCTGAGTGCTATGCATTTTACTAGTATTTTTGCATCACAGTGTAAGATGCCTCCAGTTTTTCTTTTATAGATAGACTGTGTCTTTGTATTTTCCATCTGGGCACTGCGTTCATCCACCTCTGGCCTGCTCACCTCCCTACCACTGAGGAAGTACAGTTCCCGCTCAGCCCAGTCAAAACTGTTCGCTGCTCTGGCCCCCCAATGGTGGAACAAACTCCCTCACGACGCCAGGACAGCGGAGTCAATCACCACCTTCCGGAGACACCTGAAACCCCACCTCTTCAAGGAATACCTAGGATAGGATAAGTAATCCTTTTCACCCCCTTAAATGATTTAGATGCACTATTGTAAAGTGGCTGTTCCACTGGATGTCAGAAGGTGAATTCACCAATTTGTAAGTCGCTCTGGATAAGAGCGTCTGCTAAATGACTTAAATGTAAATGTTTTAATAATAGTGAAATCAGACCTTCCTGCTGAGTACCTGGCAGACTACCATTTCTATGTGGACTAATTAAAACAAGCTAATATTGGAGCTTTGAGTAAATCAAAGACGGCTTGATATACCTCTACCTGTATGCCATCAAGCTCTGGGGTTTTTCCAGACTGAAAGGATTTACTAGCCTCAAAAATGATTCCTCTGTAATTTGGCCCTCGCAATGGTCTTTCTGTGCATTTGTTAATTTTCCATTTCAATTTTTGGGGTGGGAAAGAATTTCTTACAGTAGTCATCATTCAGAGCATGAGACGGAAAGGAACAAATCTACTTAAAATATTTAGCTTCCTCTTTTAAAATATAATTCGGAGAATCATAGATGACTTTGCCTTTAATAAGTTTCTGCTAATTATTTTTTGTTGGGGCTGCTGTGTTGGAGATTCAGGAAGAATTTGGTGCATTTTTCTCCATATTCATTTGCTTTATTTTTGTAATAGATTACATTAGATCGTTCTGGAATAAGTTCCTCAAGTTCTTTTGTTGTTTTTTTCTCTAACCTATTTTGTATCTCTGTAGTATTGTTTTTATTGCTTCTCCCTGAACTATAGGTTCATGTATTTCCATTGTTAGTCTTCTCTTTAGACAGAAACAACTCTTTTATTATTATTATTGATTAATATTGATAGATATTGATATTGATTGATAGATGAATACCATATAGAGTAATACCATATAGAGTAATACCATATAGAGTAATACCATATAGAGTAATACCATATAGAGTAATATCATATAGAGTAATACCATATAGATGATCTGTTTTTCCATCCACTTTTATATTCAAAACCTTCCTTGCGAATAATTCTTGACTGTTTACACATTCGGATCGACATTTTTGATAATTAATATCATCACACCTTTTGAGTTCCGTGACAGAACATTATTTCACCAACCCCATTTCCTTTTTCAACGCAACTTCATCTCAGGATGTAGATGGAGTTTCCTGTAAATAGTAGATGATATATTCCTTTTCTTTCAGCCACATAAAGACTGATCTTTTCCTATAATCTCTTCAACCGTTACAATTCTAACTGGCTATACATATTGTAGCCCTTACTGTAACTAGATATTATTCTCAGTCTAAATGGACCATAATTAGTGCTTGTAAAGTTACTGCCATAAGAGGTATTATGACAGTCAAAAATAGAGATTTCAAATGTCTGATGTTTAGAATTCAAGAAACGGGTTCTAACAACATTTGTTTGGTTCTGTTTGCCTGTGAGCCAATGCCACAGATGTTAGAACACGTAGTCAAGATATTACGTGTGTAGTAGATCTGAGTAGATTGATGTGTATGGTCGTGGATGTGATTTAGTGAGTGTGTGTACGATGTCTGGATTAGAGTAAGACTGTAATGTGTGATGTCTGAAATAAAGAATAACCCAGACAGTTTGCATGGTTGTGTGTCTGTGTGTCTGTGTGTGTGTGTGTGTGAGTGTGTGTGTGTGTGTGTGAGTGTGTCTGTGTGTGTGTGTGTGTGTGTGTGTGTGTGTGTGTGTGTGTGTGTGTGTGTGTGTGTGTGTGTGTGTGTGTGTGTGTGTGTGTGTGTGTGTCTGTGTCTGTGTCTGTGTCTGTGTCTGTGTGTGTGTGTGTGTGTGTGTGTGTGTGTGTGTAACATGGAGTGTAGCCTTAATATTCAGGATGATGATTGTAATCCGTATCGTATCAACATTATAGTTACAATAAACTTCATTTTCATAGAAAAACACATCCCAGCATTTCCATGGTAATTGACGTTTCACATAATGATGAAAGAGACCTTGCATTACTATAGAGACGGATTCACTACAGTACAAATGTATCCCGTACATTATGTTGTTATTCCCCATCATTTATATTCTGATAACTTCCCATTGCTTGTTGTAAACATAAATAAACATATAGACCAAGACACAAAAGATAGATGAACAGAAATCATATTTAATTACAGAAAAGTTCTCGACAATAGAGAGAGACAGCGTGAGAGAAGAAAAGAGAGGGGAGAGGAGAGAGAGATGATACTGGGGAATCCTCCACAAGCTACTGGGGAATCCTCCACAAGCTACTGGGGAATCCTCCACAAGCTACTGGGGAATCATCCACAAGCTACTGGGGAATCATCCACAAGCTACTGGGGAATCCTCAACAAGCTCCTGGGGAATCATCCAAAAGCTACTGGGGAATCATCCACAAGCTACTGAGGAATCCTCCACAAGCTACTGGGGAATCATCCACAAGCTACTGGGGAGTCCACCACAAGCTACTGGGGAATCATCCACAAGCTACTGGGGAATCCTCCACAAGCTACTGGGGAATCATCCACAAGCTACTGAGGAATCCTCCACAAGCTACTGGGGAGTCCACCACAAGCTACTGGGGAATCCTCCACAAGCTACTGGGGAATTATCCACAAGCTACTGGGGAATCCTCAACAAGCTACTGGGGAATCATCCACAAGCTACTGGGGAATCCTCCACAAGCTACTGGGGAATCCTCCACAGGCTACTGGGGAATCCTCCACAAGCTACTGGGGAATCCTCAACAAGCTACTGGGGAATCCGCCACAAGCTACTGGGGAAGCCTCCACAAGCTACTGGGGAATCATCCACAAGCTACTGGGGAATCATCCACAAGCTACTGGGGAATCCTCCACGAGCTACTGGGGAATCATCCACAAGCTACTGGGGAATCATCCACAAGCTACTGGGGAATCCTCAACAAGCTACTGGGGAATCCGCCACAAGCTACTGGGGAAGCCTCCACAAGCTACTGGGGAATCATCCACAAGCTACTGGGGAATCATCCACAAGCTACTGGGGAATCCTCCACAAGCTACTGGGGAATCCTCCACGAGCTACTGGGGAATCATCCACAAGCTACTGGGGAATCATCCACAAGCTACTGGGGAGTCCACCACAAGCTACTGGGGAAGCCTCCACAAGCCAAGAGTGGCAAAGCTGTCATCAAGGCAAAGGGTGGCTACTTTGAAGAATCTCAAATATAAAATATATTTTGATTTAACACTTGGTTTAACACTTGTTTTGGTTACTACATGATCCCATATGTGTTATTTCATAATTGTGATGTCTTCACTATTAAAGAAATAAAGAAAAAACCTGGAATGAGAAGGTGTATCCAAACTTTTGACTGGTACTGTATGTTGGGTTGGTAGAATGTGGAAAAACCCACCTCATTGGTTAATATTCACTGTAGTAGAAACATCTGTTGGGCTGGTAGAATGTGGAAAAACCCACCTCATTGGTTAATATTCCCTGTAGTAGAAACATCTGTTGGGCTGGTAGAATGTGGAACAACCCACCTCATTGGTTAATATTCCCTGTAGTAGAAACATCTGTTGGGCTGGTAGAATGTGGAACAACCCACCTCATTGGTTAATATTCCCTGTAGTAGAAACATCTGTTGGGCTGGTAGAATGTGGAAAAACCCACCTCATTGGTTAATATTCCCTGTAGTAGAAACATCTGTTGGGCTGGTAGAATGTGGAACGACCCACCTCATTGGTTAATATTCCCTGTAGTAGAAACATCTGTTGGGCTGGTAGAATGTGGAACGACCCATCTCATTGGTTAATATTCCCTGTAGTAGAAACATCTGTTGGGTTGGTAGAATGTGGAACGACCCATCTCATTGGTTAGTTTTCCCTGGGTAATGAGTAATGCAGTTTAAAGGCAGTGGTCCATTTTGAACCCACAACTCCCTCCCTGTTTTTCAACTAGTCGCTCAGTACAGCACCGTTAATATTTAATTGAACGTTCTAGTTCTTTTCCGTACTGGTCACAGCTCAGTACTGTTACACCGTGTAGAAGCAGTTTGGACCTACTCAGCACAGTTACACCGTGTAGGAGCAGTTTGGACCTACTCAGTACTGTTACACCGTGTAGGAGCAGTTTGGACCTACTCAGTACTGTTACACCGTGTAGGAGCAGTTTGGACGTACTCAGTACTGTTACACCGTGTCGGAGCAGTTTGGACCTACTCAGTACTCTTACACCGTGTAGGAGCAGTTTGGACCTACTCAGTACTGTTACACCGTGTCGGAGCAGTTTGGACCTACTCAGTACTGTTACACCGTGTAGGAGCAGTTTGGACCTACTCAGTACTGTTACACCGTGTAGGAGCAGTTTGGACGTACTCAGTACTGTTACACCGTGTCGGAGCAGTTTGGACCTACTCAGTACTGTTACACCGTGTAGGAGCAGTTTGGACCTACTCAGTACTGTTACACCGTGTAGGAGCAGTTTGGACCTAGCTACCTCATTGGGATATTATCTGTTTGTTTGATTTTCTAAATGTGCAGGAGTAAATTGTTTTAAATTCTCACTCATTAAAGATATTCGCTAATCGACACATGCTCTTCTTTATACGTCTCAATATAGTAATATTATATAAATAAATAAAAATAAATAAATAAAACATCTAATTAAGTGTCTCAAAATAAAATAAAAATGTCCCTTGACTGTTACCCTCCCAGCCACCTGGTGGCGATGTGACTGTTTCAGTCAATGCTGCCGGTGTGACGTATTATCTAATGGACGGGACGCTTCTTCAAACAACGGCAGCGAGTTATTCACCTCGGTAGCTTTCTAGCCAACATAGCAGATCTTTAAATGCTTTCGTTGTATATTAGCGACTGTGTTTTAAACACAGTTGTCGTATCTACTAGCTAGTTACACCATTTCATTAAATATCTACGTTGTTTTTAGTCAGCTAGCTAGCTGGGTAAATTAGCAGTGCTAGTCTTGTCACTAATGCTAACTAGCTAACATCCCAACCATGAGCTCACTAAACGACTCCCCACCTTCTGAAGAGGAGAAATGCTGGACGGAGAAAGAAACTCTGGGGCTGAACATTGTCGTGAAAGAGGAGAAGGAAGAAGAGGATGTCACAGTAAAACAAGAAACAGAGAGTGAGGCTGTTACAGTGAAAGAAGAAGAGAAAGAAGTTAAATTGACAGAAGATGAAGACGCGTTCAGAGTGAAAGAGGAGGATGTTACAGTAAAAGAAGAGGAGGAAGAGAAAGAGGAGATGACTGTCACAGTGAAAGAAGAAGAGGAAGACATTTTTGGAATGAAGGAAGTGGGGGAGATTACTGTCACATTGGAAGAAGAAGAAGAAGAGACAGGAGATCTGATTAACAACAGTGAGTAATATCTTTGTGAAAGCTACAAATAGACGGGGCGGCCAATTAAAGCGTAAATCAATCAAATCAAATGTATTTATTAAGCCCTTTTTACATCAGCTGAGTGCTGGACAGAAACCCAGCTTAAAACCCCAAACAGCAAGCAATGCAGATGTAGAATCACGGTGGCTAGGAAAAACTCCCTAGGAAGAAACCTAGAGAGGAACCAGGCTATGAGGGGTGGCCAGTCCTCTTCTGGCTGTGCCGGGTGGAGATTATAACAGATGTTCAAATGTTCCAAAATGACCTGCAGGGTCAGATAATAATAATCACAGTGGTTGTAGAGGGTGCAACAGGTCAGCACCTCAGGAGTAAATGTCAGTTTGCTTTTCATAGCCGGTCATTCAGAGTATCTCTACCGCTCCTGCTGTCTCTAGAGAGTTGAAAACAGCAGGTCTGGGACCTGTAGCACATCCGGTGAACAGGTCAGGGTTCCATAGCCGCAGGCAGAACAGTTGAATCTGGAGCAGCAGCACTACCAGGACAGGAAGATCACATCAGTGACACAACCCACTCAAGTGACGCACCCCTCCTAGGGACGGCATTAAAGAGCACCAGTAAGCCAGTGACTCAGCCCCTGTAATAGGGTGAGAGGCAGAGAATCCCAGTGGAAAAGGGGAACCGGCCAGGCAGAGACAGCAAGGACGGTTCGTTGCTCCAGTGCCTTTCCGTTCACCTTCACACCCCTGGGCCAGACTACACTCAATCATATGACCCACTGAAGAGACGAGTCTTCAGTAAAGACTTAAAGGTTGAGACAGAGTCTGCATCTCTCACATTGATTGGCAGACCATTCCATAAAATGGAGCTCCCTAGGAGAAAGCCCTGCCTCCAGCTGTTTGCGTAGACATTCTAGGGACAGTAAGGGGGCATGCGTCTTGTGACCGTAGTGTACGTGTAGGTATGTACGGCTGGACCAAATCGGAAAGATAGGTAGGAGCAAGCCCATGTAATGCTTTGTAGGTTAGCGGTAAAACCTTGAAATCAGCCCTTGCCTTAACAGGGAGGCTAGCACTGGAGTAATATGATCAAATGTTCTAGTGCTAGTCCAGATTCTAGCAGCTGTGTTTAGCATTAACTGAGGTTTATTTAGTGCTTTATACTATCATCGAACGCTATGGAACCCTATGGAACGCTATAGAACCCTATAGAACACTATGGAACGCTATGGAACACTATAGACTATCATCTCTGGAAGATAAATATGTATTATTAGATTTAATTGTGCTGAGACTCACTTAAAATGTTTGCCTGACAGAAACCATTGATTTCAAAGTTTAACAAACCATACAGCTCTATTTACAAGGACCACTTTTAGTCCCCAACCGACCCCTCATGCCCCTAGGGGGGGTCGTTCGTACCCCTGGGGGGGGTCGTGCCCCACAGTTTGGGAACCACCTGAATCCTACTGACAACTTTACAAGCGTGATTCATAAATCAGGAGAGAGATGTTTAATTAGACAAGAATGGATTCACTTTTTCTATGATAGATAAGGACACTACAGTTAAACGTTTCACATTGGATTTATTAACTACAAAAAGGTGGGATGCGTTTTTAATTATGTTGCTGCTCTGCACAAACAAGCTGGTTAGCTAGTTAGCTGGCTTGGGCCCAACGTTAAGCCACCAGACATTCAAAGCTGCTCCTCCTTGGTTTAATTCTGTGGGCCTAATTCAGATGGTGACTGGCAGCTCACTGGTCTGTCCATGGTGACTGGCTGCTCACTGGTCTGTCCATGGTGACTGGCAGCTCACTGGTCTGTCCATAGTGACTGGCAGCTCACTGGTCTGTCCATAGTGACTGGCAGCTCACTGGTCTGTCCATAGTGACTGGCAGCTCACTGGTCTGTCCATAGTGACTGGCAGCTCACTGGTCTGTCCATAGTGACTGGTCTGTCCATAGTGACTGGCAGCTCACTGGTCTGTCCATAGTGACTGGCAGCTCACTTGTCTGTCCATAGTGACTGGTCTGTCCATAGTGACTGGCAGCTCACTTGTCTGTCGATAGTGACTGGTCTGTCCATAGTGACTGGCAGCTCACTGGTCTGTCCATAGTGACTGATAGCTCACTGGTCTGTCCATAGTGACTGGTCTGTCCATAGTGACTGGCAGCTCACTGGTCTGTCCATAGTGACTGGTAGCTCACTGGTCTGTCCATAGTGACTGGTTTGTCCATAGTGACTGGCAGCTCACTGGTCTGTCCATAGTGACTATCAGTTCACTGGTCTGTCCATAGTGACTGGTCTGTCCATAGTGACTATCAGTTCACTGGTCTGTCCATAGTGACTGGTCTGTCCATAGTGACTGGCAGCTCACGTGTCTGTCCATAGTGACTGGCAGCTCACGTGTCTGTCCATAGTGACTGGCAGCTCACGTGTCTGTCCATAGTGACTGGCAGCTCACGTGTCTGTCCATAGTGACTGGCAGCTCACTTGTCTGTCCATAGTGACTGTTCTGTCCATAGTGACTCAGCTGGTCTGTCCATAGTGACTGGCAGCTCACGTGTCTGTCCATAGTGACTGGCAGCTCACGTGTCTGTCCATAGTGACTGGCAGCTCACGTGTCTGTCCATAGTGACTGGCAGCTCACGTGTCTGTCCATAGTGACTGGCAGCTCTCTTGTCTGTCCATAGTGACTGGCAGCTCACTGGTCTGTCCATAGTGACTGGCAGCTCACTGGTCTGTCCATAGTGACTGGTAGCTCACTGGTCTGTCCATAGTGACTGGCAGCTCACGTGTCTGTCCATAGTGACTGGCAGCTCACGTGTCTGTCCATAGTGACTGGCAGCTCACTTGTCTGTCCATAGTGACTGGCAGCTCACTTGTCTGTCCATAGTGACTGGCAGCTCACTTGTCTGTCCATAGTGACTGGCAGCTCACTTGTCTGTCCATAGTGACTGGCAGCTCACTTGTCTGTCCATAGTGACTGGCAGCTCACTTGTCTGTCCATAGTGACTGGCAGCTCACTGGTCTGTCCATAGTGACTGGTCTGTCCATAGTGACTGGCAGCTCACTGGTCTGTCCATAGTGACTGGCAGCTCACTTGTCTGTCCATAGTGACTGGTCTGTCCATAGTGACTGGTCTGTCCATAGTGACTGGCAGCTCACTTGTCTGTCCATAGTGACTGGTCTGTCCATAGTGACTGGTCTATCCATAGTGACTGATAGCTCACTGGTCTGTCCATAGTGACTGGTCTGTCCATAGTGACTGGCAGCTCACTGGTCTGTCCATAGTGACTGGCAGCTCACTGGTCTGTCCATAGTGACTGGTCTGTCCATAGTGACTGGCAGCTCACTGGTCTGTCCATAGTGACTGGCAGATCACTGGTCTGTCCATAGTGACTGGTAGCTCACTGGTCTGTCCATAGTGACTGGTCTGTCCATAGTGACTGGCAGCTCACTGGTCTGTCCATAGTGACTGGCAGCTCACTGGTCTGTCCATAGTGACTGGCAGCTCACTGGTCTGTCCATAGTGACTGGTCTGTCCATAGTGACTGGCAGCTCACTGGTCTGTCCATAGTGACTGGTCTGTCCATAGTGACTGGCAGCTCACTGGTCTGTCCATAGTGACTGGTCTGTCCATAGTGACTGGCAGCTCACTTGTCTGTCCACAGTGACTGGTCTGTCCATAGTGACTGGCAGCTCACTGGTCTGTCCACAGTGACTGGTCTGTCCATAGTGACTGGCAGCTCACTGGTCTGTCCATAGTGACTGGTCTGTCCATAGTGACTGGTAGCTCACTGGTCTGTCCATAGTGACTGGCAGCTCACTGGTCTGTCCATAGTGACTGGCAGCTCATTGGTCTGTCCATAGTGACTGGTCTGTCCATAGTGACTGGCAGCTCACTGGTCTGTCCATAGTGACTGGCAGCTCACTGGTCTGTCCATAGTGACTGGTCTGTCCATCGTGACTGGTAGCTCACTGGTCTGTCCATAGTGACTATCAGTTCACTGGTCTGTCCATAGTGACTGGTCTGTCCATAGTGACTATCAGTTCACTGGTCTGTCCATAGTGACTGGTCTGTCCATAGTGACTGGCAGCTCACGTGTCTGTCCATAGTGACTGGCAGCTCACGTGTCTGTCCATAGTGACTGGCAGCTCACGTGTCTGTCCATAGTGACTGATAGCTCACTGGTCTGTCCATAGTGACTGGTCTGTCCATAGTGACTGGCAGCTCACTGGTCTGTCCATAGTGACTGGTAGCTCACTGGTCTGTCCATAGTGACTGGTTTGTCCATAGTGACTGGCAGCTCACTGGTCTGTCCATAGTGACTATCAGTTCACTGGTCTGTCCATAGTGACTGGTCTGTCCATAGTGACTATCAGTTCACTGGTCTGTCCATAGTGACTGGTCTGTCCATAGTGACTGGCAGCTCACGTGTCTGTCCATAGTGACTGGCAGCTCACGTGTCTGTCCATAGTGACTGGCAGCTCGTGTCTGTCCATAGTGACTGGCAGCTCACGTGTCTGTCCATAGTGACTGGCAGCTCACGGTCTGTCCATAGTGACTGGCAGCTCACTGTGTCTGTCCATAGTGACTGGCAGCTCACTTGTCTGTCCATAGTGACTGGTCTGTCCATAGTGACTGGCAGCTCACTGGTCTGTCGATAGTGACTGGCAGCTCACGTGTCTGTCCATAGTGACTGGCAGCTCACGTGTCTGTCCATAGTGACTGGCAGCTCACGTGTCTGTCCATAGTGACTGGCAGCTCACGTGTCTGTCCATAGTGACTGGCAGCTCACGTGTCTGTCCATAGTGACTGGCAGCTCACTTGTCTGTCCATAGTGACTGGTCTGTCCATAGTGACTGGCAGCTCACTGGTCTGCCGATAGTGACTGGCAGCTCACGTGTCTGTCCATAGTGACTGGCAGCTCACGTGTCTGTCCATAGTGACTGGCAGCTCACGTGTCTGTCCATAGTGACTGGTCTGTCCATAGTGACTGGCAGCTCACTGGTCTGTCCATAGTGACTGATAGCTCACTGGTCTGTCCATAGTGACTGGTCTGTCCATAGTGACTGGCAGCTCACTGGTCTGTCCATAGTGACTGGTAGCTCACTGGTCTGTCCATAGTGACTGGTTTGTCCATAGTGACTATGAGTGTAGTAGTGTGTGTGTGTGTGTTATAAAATGACTGTGTTCTCATTTTTGACTTCAAGCGCTCTCTCGAATAAAAAATTAACCTTTTTGCAGAGACTTTGCCGAATTATTTTTAAACCAGGGACTTACAAACCTTGGGGATTTGGTCAAAGCTATAAAATAGTTGAGTTATCATCATTGGGATTGAAAATTCTCGTGACTGTGTTTTCATGTTATTCTGTGACTTGGATTAGTTAGTTAGTAAATAAATAATTAAACCAATTTGTATATCGCTGATTCATTATTTATGCGAGGGTTTTGTGCAGATATCCGAGGTTTGCAATGTTCAGTAATGAGAACCGATGCGAGACAGTACGTTAAGCGATTGTTTTGATAAGATATGAAAACATCTGGGAGTCGATTTGGGAAATAGTCTCTTTAAACATTTTCCCGTGGTGCCCCCGACTTCCTAGTTAATTCAAGTTTAAATGATTAGTTTAATCACGTAATAATAATTACACAGAATTGATTTGATAAAATAACAGTCTTCACATTTATTGATGTCACGGAGCGACACTACTTTGACATTTTGTCTTTGACAGTGGTCCTCCTTTATGGGATAAACCAGTCCTTAATGGTTATGGGTTCAGCTGTATAGGATAAACCAGTCCTTAATGGTTATGGGTTCAGCTGTATAATAAACCAGTCCTTAATGGTTATGGGTTCAGCTGTATAATAAACCAGTCCTTTATGGTTATGGGTTCAGCTGTATAATAAACCAGTCCTTTATGGTTATGGGTTCAGCTGTATAGGATAAACCAGTCCTTTATGGTTATGGGTTCAGCTGTATAGGATAAACCAGTCCTTAATGGTTATGGGTCCAGCTGTATAATAAACCAGTCCTTAATGGTTATGGGTTCAGCTGTATAATAAACCAGTCCTTTATGGTTATAGGTTCAGCTGTATAGGATAAACCAGTCCTTAATGGTTATGGGTTCAGCTATACAGGATAAACCAGTCCTTTATGGTTATGGGTTCAGCTATACAGGATAAACCAGTCCTTAATGGTTATGGGTTCAGCTGTATAGGATAAACCAGTCCTTTATGGTTATGGGTTCAGCTGTACAGGATAAACCAGTCCTTTATGGTTATGGGTTCAGCTGTATAATAAACCAGTCCTTTATGGTTATGGGTTCAGCTGTATAATAAACCAGTCCTTTATGGGTATGGGTTCAGCTGTATAATAGACCAGTCCTTTATGGTTATGGGTTCAGCTGTACAGGATAAACCAGTCCTTTATGGGTATGGGTTCAGCTGTATAATAAACCAGTCCTTTATGGTTATGGGTTCAGCTACCAGTCCTTCCTACATAGACGGTCCCAGTTGGTAATGATTTTAAACACATACCGGTCCCAGTTGGTAATGATGGTAAACACAGACCGGTCCCAGTTGGTAATGATGGTAAACACAGACCAGGTCCCAGTTGGTAATGATGGTAAACACAGACCAGTTCCCAGTTGGCAATGATGGTAAACACAGACCGGTCCCAGTTGGTAATGATGGTAAACACAGACCAGTTCCCAGTTGATAATGATGGTAAACACAGACCAGTTCCCAGTTGGTAATGATGGTAAACACAGACCGGTCCCAGTTGATAATGATGGTAAACACAGACCAGTTCCCAGTTGATAATGATGGTAAACACAGACCAGGTCCCAGTTGGTAATGATGGTAAACACAGACCAGTTCCCAGTTGGTAATGATGGTAAACACAGATCATGGTCCCAGTTGGTAATGATGGTAAACACAGACCAGTTCCCAGTTGATAATGATGGTAAACACAGACCAGTTCCCAGTTGGTAATGATGGTAAACACAGACCAGTTCCCAGTTGGTAATGATGGTAAACACAGACCAGTTCCCAGTTGGTAATGATGGTAAACACAGACCGGTCCCAGTTGATAATGATGGTCCCAGTTGGTAATGGTGGTAACACAGACCAGTTCCCAGTTGGTAATGATGGTAAACACAGACCAGGTCCCAGTTGGTAATGATGGTAAACACTGATAATGAGAGTTCCAACAGTTCCCAGTTGGTAATGATGGTAAACACAGACAGGTTTCTAACTGATAATGATTGTCCCAGCTGGTAATGATGGTAAACACAGACCTGATAATGATGGTCCCAGTTGATAATGATGGTAAACACAGACCAGGTCCCAGTTGGTAATGGTGGTAACACAGACGGTCAGGTTCTAACTGATAATGATTGGTATAAAACAGGTTCTAACTGATAATGATGGTATAAAACAGGTTCTAACTGATAATGATGGTATAAAACAGGTTCTAACTGATAATGATGGTATAAAACAGGTTCTAACTGATAATGATAACTGTATAAAACAGGTTCTAACTGATAATGATTGTATAAAACAGGTTCTAACTGATAATGATGGTATACAACAAGTTCCAACTGATAATGATGGTATAACAGATTCTAACTGATAATGATTTATACAACAGGTTCTAACTAACAGGATAATGATGGTATACAACAAGTTCAGGTTCAACTGATAATGATGGTAAAACAGGTTCTAACAGGTTCTAACTGATAATGATTGTATACAACAGGTTCTAACTGATAATGATGGTATAACAGGTTCTAACTGATAATGATTGTATACAACAGGTTCTAACTGATAATGATGGTATAAAACAAAACAAGTTCAGGTTCAACTGATAATGATGGTATAAAACAGGTTCTAACTGATAATGATTGTATAAAACAGGTTCTAACTGATAATGATGGTATACAACAAGTTCAGGTTCTAACTGATAATGATGGTATAACAGGTTAACCAACTGATAATGATTGGTATAAAACAGGTTCTAACTGATAATGATTGGTATAAAACAGGTTCTAACTGATAATGATTGGTATAAAACAGGTTCTAACTGATAATGATTGGTATAAAACAGGTTCTAACTGATAATGATTGGTATAAAACAGGTTCTAACTGATAATGATTGGTAAAACAGGTTCTAACTGATAATGATGGTATAAAACAGGTTCTAACTGATAATGATTGTATAAAACAGGTTCTAACTGATAATGATGGTATAACAGGTTCTAACTGATAATGATTGGTATAAAACAGGTTCTAACTGATAATGATGGTATACTAACTGATAATGATTGTTACAACAGGTTCTAACTGATAATGATGGTATAACAGGTTCTAACTGATAATGATTGGTATACAACAGGTTCTAACTGATAATGATGGATAATATAAAACAGGTTCTAACTGATAATGATTGGTATAAAACAGGTTCTAACTGATAATGATTGGTATAAAACAGGTTCTAACTGATAATGATTGGTATAAAACAGGTTCTAACTGATAATGATGGTAAAACAGGTTCTAACTGATAATGATGGTATAAAACAGGTTCTAACTGATAATGATGGTATAAAACAGGTTCTAACTGATAATGATGGTAAAACAGGTTCTAACTGATAATGATTGGTATAAAACAGGTTCTAACTGATTATGATGGTATAAAACAGGTTCTAACTGATAATGATGGTATAAAACAGGTTCTAACGGTAATGATGGTGATTATGATGGTATAAAACAGGTTCTAACTGATAATGATGGTATAAAACAGGTTCTAACTGATAATGATGGTATAAAACAGGTTCTAACTGATAATGATGGTATAAAACAGGTTCTAACTGATAATGATGGTATAAAACAGGTTCTAACTGATTATGATGGTATAAAACAGGTTCTAACTGATAATGATGGTATAAAACAGGTTCTAACTGATTATGATGGTATAAAACAGGTTCTAACTGATAATGATGGTATAAAACAGGTTCTAACTGATAATGATGGTATAAAACAGGTTCTAACTGATAATGATGAGTATAAAACAGGTTCTAACTGATTATGATGGTATAAAAAACTGATAATGATTGGTATAAACAAGTTCCTAACTGATAATGATGGATAATGATTGGTATAAAACAGGTTCTAACTGATAATGATGGTATACAACAGGTTCTAACTGATAATGATTGGTATAAAACAGGTTCTAACTGATAATGATTGGTATAAAACAGGTTCTAACTGATAATGATGGTATAAAACAGGTTCTAACTGATTATGATGGTATAGAAACAGGTTTCTAACTGATAATGATGGTATACAACAGGTTCTAACTGATAATGATGGTATAAAACGAGTTCTAACTGATAATGATTGGTATAAAACAGGTTTCTAACTGATAATGATGGTATAAAACAGGTTCTAACTGATAATGATTGGTATAAAACAGGTTCTAACTGATAATGATTGGTATAAAACAGGTTCTAACTGATAATGATTGGTATAAAACAGGTTCTAACTGATAATGATTGGTATAAAACAGGTTCTAACTGATAATGATTGGTATAAACAGGTTCTAACTGATAATGATGGTATAAAACAGGTTCTAACTGATAATGATTGGTATAAAACCCTGGGTTCTAACTGATAATGATGGTATAAAACAGGTTCTAACTGATAATGATGGTATAAAACAGGTTCTAACTGATAAGTTGTTCTAACTGATAATGATAAAAAAGGTTCTAACTGATAATGATTGGTATAAAACAGGTTTCTAACTGATAATGATTGGTATAAAACAGGTTCTAACTGATTTTTTTTTTTTTACCTTTATTTTACTCGGCAAGTCAGTTAAGAACACATTCTTATTTTCAATGACGGCCTGGAGACAAGTGGGTTAACTGCCTGTTCAGGGCAGAACGACAGATTTGTACCTTGTCAGCTCGGGGTTTGAACTCACAACCTTCCGGTTACTAGTCCAACGCTCTAACCACTAGGCTACCCAGCTGATAATGATGGTATAACAGGTTCTAACTGATAATGATGGTATAACAGGTTCTAACTGATAATGATGGTATAAAACAGGTTCCAGTTGATTTTGTTGGAAACCCCTATGTACCATTCTAGCCCCATCTTTTTATTTATTTCACCTTTATTTAACAAGGTACGCAAGTTGAGAACAAGTTCTCATTTACAATTGCGACCTGGCCAAGATAAAGCAGCAAGCAGTTCGACACATACAACGACACAGAAGTTACACATGGAGCAAAAAAACATGCATTCAATAATACAGTATAAACAAGTCTATATGATGTGAGCAAATGAGGTGAGGTAAGGGAGGTAAAAGGCAAAAAAGGCCATGGCGGCAAAGTAAATACAATATCGCAAGTAAACCTGGAATGGTAGATTTTAATGGAAGAATGTGCAAAGTAGAAATAAAAATAATGGGGTGCAAAGGAGCAAATAAATTAATTAATTAAATACAGTAGGAAAGAGGTAGTTGTTTGGGCTAAATTATGAGTGGGCTATGTACAGGTGCAGTAATCTATGAGCTGCACTTGCTGACAGTTGGTGCTTAAAGCTAGTGGGGAGATATTTGTTTCAGTTTCAGTGCTTTGTAGTTTGCGTTCCAGTCATTGGCAGCAGAGAGAGAACTGGAAGGAGAGGTCGACCAAAGAAAGAATTGGTTTTGGGGTGACTAGAGAGATAAACCTGCTGGAGCGTGTGCTACAGGTGGGAGATGCTATGGTGACAGCGAGCTGAGATAGGGGGGACTTTACCTAGCAGGGTCTTGTAGATGACATGAAGCCAGTGGGTTTGGCGACGAGTATGAAGCGAGGGCCAGCCAACGAGAGCGTACAGGTCGCAATGGTGGGTAGTATATGGGGCTTTGGTGACAAAACGGATTGCACTGTGATAGGCTGCATCCAATTTGTTGAGTAGGGTATTGGAGGCTATTTTGTAAAGGACATTGCCAAAGTCGAGGATTGGTAGGATGGTCAGTTTTACAAGGGTATGTTTGGCAGCATGAGTGAAGGATGCTTTGTTTGCGAAATAGGAAGCCAATTCTAGATTTAACTTTGGATTGGAGATGTTTGATATGGGTCTGGAAGGAGAGTTTACAGTCTAACCAGACCCCTAAGTATTTGTAG